>NC_133324.1:394937090-395134590 GCF_042186555.1 Aquarana catesbeiana
TTGCAAGTCTTAAACAGCAGTGCATGGAGGAGGGTTTACGGTGCAGGATACCCAAAGCACACACAAATCTTGGAGGACAGCCTGAATGTCTGGTCCCAGCAGTATTAGGCCCTGTAGTTGCAGTCTTAACAACAATACAGATAGAAGAGGGCACTGCCAGTAAATCTGTAACCCTCTTCCAGCAATCACAGTCCTTAAGCAGCAACCTATGGCATCTCGTCCTCAAGGAGTACTTTCATAACTCGAGCTACAGGCGAAAGGCACCCACCTCTTAGCTGAGCTTCCACAGGCCAATTCCCTTCATGCCCTAAACCCATAGCACACACTGAGGCCTAGTAGCAGTAGCTTCTCTGAAACACAAAAAACATTCTCCCTCCCATGGGTGAAGCCCCAGGGGGAAAAGAGAGACTGATCAGGCCCTCCCAAATATTTACAAGGTATATTCTCCCCAGCCACACCTTCTGGCTCAGCCTACCGGGGATTGGCTAGGGCCAGATAACTTTTCATAACCCAGTGATTGATCCTCCCACTCTATTTCTAGAATAACCTTTCGGAAGCTTTAAAGATACAGCCAGCCTGTCTGTGGCTGGCTGTATCTTTAAAGCCAGCCACAGACAGTTCGAATCTCGGCCTGGGTTATCAGGGACTGGCCGAGATTCAAACCATGTATGGGCAGTACCCAAGGTAAATGACTTGATCAACTTGAGTACAAACAGCCTGCCAGATTTTACATTTGTTGTCTACATTGCTGTTATAGCCATTAGCAATAATTACTGTGTTCTCCTGGCGGGGACGACCCCCCCCCTCCCCGGGAGAACACAATGGCTCTGCGGGAGGAATTCCCCCATCAACCTGTGAATGCAGGAAAGAAAATCACTCCGTCCATGGCCAGCTTAAGGTATGCATATGAATAAAAAAGGCAGACAGATTTAGGACCATGCTTATATCTTCAGGCAGAAAAAAACAAAAAGTTTTCAATGAAAACATTCCAACTTGGCTGATAATAATTTCCACCTGCAGGGCTGCGATATTAGTTTGTCCATTTTTTGACACCAAAGTGATTATCATGTGATCCAAGCAAAGTGTATGTATTGGATGACATTTACCAATATCTATTTGATCTTTTAGGTTAAAGTGTATGGGAAACCTAAGGCCGGCCATACACGGAGTAAATCTCTTTCCTGCAACCATGTGTTGATGCAGGAATCCCTCCTGCCGGGCCATTGCCTGCTCCCGGCGGAGGCAAGCAGGGGAAGCCTCCCCCACCGGGAAAAGACAGTAATTATAATCGCAAGGCTGGTTTTACCCTAGTTGATTGATCGATCAACTTGGTACATGCAGCCTGCCCATTAACAGTTTAAATCTTGGCCGGTTCGTGCTGAACCGGACAAGATTTGAACTGTTTATGGCCAGCCTAACAAAGAACTTCTCTTTTTTTCTCTTTTAGTCTGTTAAATATACCATTAAAGGTATTTTCTTAGATTTGTTTGAGAAGTTAAAAAAGTACAATTTAATCATGCCAGATTATTTCTGTGATATCTGCCTCTGCTGACTGTTATCAGTTAACATCGTTATCAGCTATTTCTGCAGAACAACTTATCTCTTATTATTGTAAATGGGAGAAGGGAATGTGTTCTGTAGCCCTGCCCTAAAGTTAAGGCAGTAAGACACTGTTCCTCCATAGATACATATGCAGAAAAGTTGAGGGGGGGGTCGAACTAAGGGGCGGGCCCACGCCTCAATTACATAAATCAAGTGGAAAAGATGTTCCCCCTTAACGGGACTTTAATGACCCTAGTGATTGAAGAATCAATCACAATATGCAATACACAAGGTATAATAGGAAAGAGTTGTAGAAAAATATTTCATTTTATTAAATACATATATTATAAAAGAGGAATCTGTACCTTCCTCCCCCCTGTGTGCGTCGGCGTGACGTTGGGGGCTGGGCTGTGACGGCGCTCCCTATATGAGCCTCTCCCCTCGTTGGGTCTCACACATACAACTTGTCACACCACCTTCCTTCGTGGAACACTATGCACCATGGCATTTTTGCTCCCATCCATTTTGCAAGAGGTACTTTTTCTCACTACTCACATACCACCTGGTTTTTCACTATCTTTTGTTCCCCTTCTGTCTTTTTTTGCTTCCTTTTCTTGTTTTTTCTTCTTCCTCTCTTTCTGTACTTTATTTTTTCACCCTGCTCAACATTTTCCAACACAACTTTTTACACCACTTTTATATTGCTTTTGTCATATTTTTTCTCAGAGGTCCCCCAAATGGGGTCACCCCATTCAGCTTACACCTGTGTCACTTCATACATTTTGACCCATTTGGGGCGCTGTTTGTGTTGGCTGCTGTAGCCCTGTTATGCCCCCTCAGCTCCCGGATGTGGCGTTTTTGGCTGGTCTGTGATTCGCATGGCTGCACCACCATTGCTCAGATGTATATGTAAGTTTGTGGGCCAAATGTATACATGTGACGGTCTCTCATATCCTATGTTTGTCCACTTGTTCCCACAATTCCTTTAGATCATTTAAATATGATTGATTTTTTATTTATAGATGATCACTACGGTTTTGCTCCTGATGAGTGGCTTTAAGGCCCTGAAACATGTAGAGATAATAACTACCAATATGTGTATATATTCATCAACTTTATATGGGCGTTCCTTTTAACCTTTTTCATCTCTCTTCATCCTACATAAGGTGATACTTCAGTAGTTCACTAATCTGTACAGGTATCAACTGCAATGTGTGTAAATATGCATAAACTACTCCATGTATTCGTAAATATATGTAATTTCCTTGTTGGAATGTTAATTACTGTGCAATATTTGGTTCTAATGAAATGTAAAAATATTGATATATAGAAAAATGCATAACAATTAAATATGAAACTATATGACAATTTGAACCAATTAAAAGCTGTCTTTTATCCAATTTATTTATCTGCTTCCGTATGCTTCATGCAAAGTCCCGCCTCTTGCCCTCCTTTTTAAATCTCAGGAATCTGTACATGTAAACAAGATAAGTGGCTGAACAACATATAAGTCAACATGGCATGGCAATGACTACATAAGTCCTGGACTGCGGTGATTGGGAGACATAGCAGAGTCCAGGGACCACACCATGCCATGTTGTCTTTTACGTTGTTAAGCCACTTATCTTGTTTATATGTACAGATTCCTCTTCTATAATATATGTATTTAATAAAATTATATATTTTTCTACAACTTTTTCCTATTATACCTTGTGTATTTCATATTGTGATTGATTTTTCAATCACTAGGGCCCTTAAAGTCCCATTAAGGGGGAACATCTTTTCCACTCCATAGATACAGTAAGGTAAGTAAACGTTATCACCCTAGGACAGAAAGTGTGTTACTGGCAGGATAACAGGATAAAAATAAAGGAAAAAGAAAGCAAATGCAGCCATCACATATAAGGAGTGCTAAACTGCATTATAATAAATGTTTGCTTAGATGCACCTTAAAGCTCAGAAAGACTAACAACTGCAATAGAATTGACCTCTCTCTGACTTCTTTTTTACTTTTTTATTACAAGACAAATTGCAGACAGCACAATATTGAAAGTGACCTACCCTGTCCAATTTTTATTTTTTACGATAATAGCTAATAGTTTTTATTACACATTATGCTTTTAGAATGGTTTGTCCTAATCATATTTTGTGTGCCTTTTGATGCAATCATTCTTTTTTACTTTTGCATGTTCAAGTTTGCAATATTTCATCATTATATTTTAAATATTGGGAAAACAAGCTTATGTAGCCATTCTCTGTAATTCATATTTAGCTGATTAAGTGGAACAGTCTGTGAATATACTGTATATAACTTCAAACTGCATTTTCCCAGCGAATAGCTGAGAAGTATGTATGTATGAGCTTGTTGTGAATATAAAAAAACAAAGTTTAGCTACAATTTAAATTGACCTAAGGGAATCTATCATAAAATTATATTTCTAGCAGAAATATTTTCTTGACAACCTCAACCTGATTGTTTAAAAATATACCGCATAAAAGATCCTGATTACATCTGCCACAGCCTGTGACCTACAGACAGGGTACCTGTCTATGGACTACTTGAGCCATCCTGGAGCTAAATGCAAGGCAGTAAGACATGTCCTGTAGCCTTATGTTTAACATATACTATCATCACCCATAAAAGCAAGGACAGACTTCAGTAATTTCCCCACAGGGCAACTTTGCTGAATTATACCCCTATAGCCATAAATCCTGGCATCTAAGAAGATATATTTATTCTACAAGTGAGGACACGTGATCATTTCTCAATTTTTTTCTCCCTAAATATCACATATCATAAATATGAGGGTTCTTCAAAATGTTTCCACACTTTTTTAAACTAAGTTATATAGATAAAAGTGCAGACATTTTTTGAAGACCCCTTGTATGTATATATATATATATATATATATATATATATATATATATATATATATATAAATATATATATATAAATATATACAGTGGGGACGGAAAGTATTCAGACCCCCTTAAATTTTTCACTCTGTGCTATATTGCAGCCATTTGCTAAAATCATTTAAGTTCATTTTTTTTCCTCATTAATGTACACACAGCACACCATATTGACAGAAAAACACAGACTTGTTGACATGTTTGCAGATTTATTAAAAAAGAAAAACTTAAATATTTCACATGGTCCTAAGTATTCAGACCCTTTGCTGTGACACTCATATATTTAACTCAGGTGCTGTCCATTTCTTCTGATCATCCTTGAGATGGTTCTACACCTTCATTTGAGTCCAGCTGTGTTTGATTATACTGATTTGACTTGATTAGGAAAGCCACACACCTGTCTATATAACACCTTACAGCTCACAGTGCATGTCAGAGCAAATGAGAATCATGAGGTCAAAGGAACTGCCTGAAGAGCTCAGAGACAGAATTGTGGCAAGACACAGATCTGGCCAAGGTTACTAAAAAATTTCTGCTGCACTTAAGGTTCCTAAGAGCACAGTGGCCTCCATAATCCTTAAATGGAAGACATTTGGGACGACCAGAACCCTTTCTAGAGCTGGCCGTCTGGCCAAACTGAGCTATCGGGGGAGAAGAGACTTGGTGAGAGAGGTAAAGAAGAACCCAAAGATCACTGTGGCTGAGCTCCAGAAATGCAGTCGGGAGATAGGAGAAAGTTGTAGAAAGTCAACCATCAGTCGGGACTTTATGGCAGAGTGGCCCGACGGAAGCCTCTCCTCAGTGCAAGACACATGAAAGCCCAAATGGAGTTTGCTAAAAAAACACCTGAAGGACTCCAAGATGGTGAGAAATAAGATTCTCTGGTTTGATGAGACCAATATAGAACTTTTTGGCCTTCATTCTAAGCGGTATGTGTGGAGAAAACAAGGCACTGCTCATCACCTGTCCAATAAAGTCCCAAAAGTGAAGCATGGTGGTGGCAGCATCATGCTGTGGGGGTGTTTTTCAGCTGCAGAGACAGGATGACTGGCTACAATCGAGGAAAAAATGGATGTGGCCAAGTACAGGGATATCCTGGACGAAATCCTTCTCCAGAGTGCTCAGGACCTCAGACTGGGCCGAAGGTTTACCTTCCAACAAGACAATGACCCTAAGCACACAGCTAAAATAACAAAGGAGTGGCTTCACAACAACTCCGTGACTGTTCTTGAATGGCCCAACCAGAGCCCTGACTTAAACCCAATTGAGCATCTCTGGAGAGACCTAAAAATGGCTGTCCACCAACGTTTACCATCCAACCTGACAGAACTGGAGAGGATCTGCAAGGAGGAATGGCAGAGGATCCACAAATCCAGGTGTGAAAAACTTGTTGCATCTTTCCCAAAAAGACTCATGGCTGTATTAGATCAAAAGGGTGCTTCTACTAAATACTGAGCAAAGGGTCTGAATACTTAGGACCATGTGATATTTCAGTTTTTCTTTTTTAATAAATATGCAAAAATGTCAACAATTCTGTGTTTTTCTGTCAATATGGGGTGCTGTGTGTACATTAATAAAAATAAAAGAAAAAAACTGTGATGTAAAATGAAATTGCAAAAAATGAACATGTGCAATAAAATAAATATAAATATAAAGAAGCCCCAAAATGTGTCAAAACACATCAAATTAAAATATAAATGTAATTAGTATAGTCCATAAGAATAGAAGAAATGAGAGGAATCCTCTGGTAGTTCTCCGTCAGAGTCAGGTAAGAGAGTGGAATGACAGACACACCCTGCACAGTGATCCTCCACCACCAAACATATGTGCTTACCAGATGGAAGGCACAATAAGGCACGTCTCGGGATGATATCCAGGTCAGGCAATGCACCACTTATCCAAATAATGCTAAGGATGGTAAGCATGTAAGGATGGTATGCATGTAAACATGGGTCTTGATAACCAGCATACGATCTCCCTCCGTGAGCGTGGCTCCAATCAGACCATACCCCGAATCAACCACTATTGATCGGATCTTGTACTCTTTTGCCAGTGCAAGTGAAGACTTATAACATCTTTCAAGGTCTTTTTTATGGCTGTCATTTAATTGTCCTCTTGCAATAGGCCCCACAGTGTGAATAACATTTTGTCCATAGACTGACCAGTCCTTGGTCTTGTAGTAAGCGTCCTTACAAACGCAAATCCTTTATATCCAACATCAGGGATGAGCAGCCATGTTCCAAGATGTCTCCTCACATGGAGACACACACTCGAGAGCCCTTTTGCAGCAGTACACTTTACAAATGGTGTGTCCAACCCTAGTCTGATTTAACAAATCCTGAACAATGCAAATAAGCCTGGTTCCAAAGTCACCTAATGTTTAAATGTTTGCCCTCCAACCCACAATTAAACCTGGGATTTCATAAGCTCTTATGAATGACAGCTTTAGGTTAATAATAAAAAGGGAAATAATAAGTGTCAACCCATAGACATGCATTTGCCTTAAAACACCATGCCGCAAAAAAACAATATTTCAGCTCTGGGCAGATACTGGTGGGTTAAACAACTTCTAAAATAAAAAATTGGTAGTGGCGCTGCTAAATAGTATAACATTTAATACATTAGTCCATCAACAAGTCCTTGAAGTAGATATTCAGTATATGTGGAGAGGGAGAGATGACTCTGTGCAGGATATAAACAGCTGCAGCCAACAATTGCTTTAAACAGACATAGACAAAAAAATGGGAAGTGGTGCTGCTAAATAGTATGAGATTTAATACATTAGCCCATCAATAAGTTCTTGAAGTGGATACTCAGTATATGTGGAGGGGGAAACAACTTCTAATGCCCTGTGCACACGTTTGAATTTTCCGACAAAAAAAACATGGATTTTTTTCCGAAGGATGTTGGCTCAAACATGTCTTGCATGCACACGGTCACACAAATGTTATATGTAAGGCAACCAATCAGAAGGTGCACACATACAGCATGCACCACTTACCCAGACTTCTTACAGTGTGACAGTGAATACCGAGTCCATGTATGAAACAATCTCAATGGCAAAGATGAAGAGCACAACAAAGGAAAAAAGAAGGATCCACTCACATGTAGAAAGAAAGGCACAAACGGGGCGCTGGAGTTAATGGAATTGTCTGGTCATGAAACACTATCCACAAACTAAATTTATAACATTTTTTTCATGCAAATAGAGCATTCTTTTGGTGGTATTTGTTCCTTATATAAATAAAAAAAAGACAAAAAAATTGAAAAAACAAAACAATATTTTTTACTTTCTGCTTTAAAAAACATATGCAATAAAAAAATGTCTTCATAAATTTTGGCCAAAATGTATTCTGCTACATGTCTTTGGTAAAAAAAAAATCCCAATAAAGCCTCGTACACACGGTCGGATTTTCCGCAGACAAAGACTTTTGTCTGAAGGGTGTGTGCTGTGAACCTGTCTTGCATACAAACGGTACACAATTGTCGGCCAACAAACACGAACGTAGTGACGTACTAGACGTACTACGAGCCGATAAAGAGGAAGTTCAGCTGTCCACCCTTTAGGCTCCTTTTGCTAATTTCATGTTAGTAGAAGTTTGGTGAGTGTTGATTTGTGCTTTTCATTTTGCGCTTTTCATTTTGCGCTTTTCAGTTAGTTTCTGAATGGCCGTTCATCAACCAACCATGTTGCGGAATCGGAGGAGAGAACATGCTATTATTGGCCATGGAGTTATTGCTTTAAACCAAGTCCAGTCCAGGAACAGGAGGAGGAGGATTTCTTGGACCAAAAATTGGTTGCTTTATCAATTGTGACCAATTATGTCATATGCCTTTGCTGCGGGAGCTCCAGGAGAATAATTCAGATGATTTTCAGAATTATCTCCGGATGACAGACCCCTGCTTTCACCAACTCTTGGCATTGTTGACCCCCTATATTAAGAAGCAGGACACATGCATGTGTTATATTTTCTATATTTTTGGATGCATAGAATGCACTTTTCGGTTACGTTCTATTGGCAGATAGCATGTCTAATTTTTTTTGTTTTCTTTTTTTTTAACCTCCCTGACAGTATTCCCGTGTGTGGCTCGGGGTGGATTTTCAGTACCAAAAGCGATAACCCCAAGCCACACTTGGGATTGCATCGCAGGATCCAGATACAGTTACTTACCTTGTCCCCAGGATCCTGCGATGTCCTCCCCACTCTGTGTGCAAGCCGTCCTCCGCTCGATGTATCACAGTGCCGGGCTCCATTCCCTGCGAGCATTGGGTCGCACGGGGACAGAGCACGGCACCAAATTCAAAAAATGAAACACACACTATACATACAGTACACTGTAATCTTACAGATTACAGTACTGTATCAAATAATTTAAAATCCCTTTTGTCCCTAGTGGTTTGTCCAGTGCCCTGCATGCACTTTTATATTATATATACTGTTCTTTATGCCTGGAAACTGGAGATTGTCCATGGCAACCAAAACTGTCCCTTTACATCAAAAGCAGTTTTAGACCAGCTAGAAAACAGCGACAATAAATTACAATCACTTGCAGAACTGAGCGATAGTGTTTTGTGAGAAAATCTGTCATCAAACACTGAAAGTAATGACAGCGACAATTCTCCAACTGAGCAAATTTCTGTGTTTTTGATTTGATTACATTATTGAATAATTTTTATTATTATTATGTAGCGCTGGTAGATTTTTTATCTACCGCTGATAGGCGGTGGATGGGCCCAGAAGCCTGTCTGGGGCCTACCACAGCAGCGGAGGAATGGTCCTGAGATGTCTATCCTGAGTGAAGAAGCTGGACAACCGAGAAGATTCCAGGGGAGGACCCGTCATGCAGAGTGCTGGTCTGGAGAGGGGCCTGGTGACTCGGTTGGAGGACGTATTCCAAAGTATTCTTACAGTATAGTACTGCCGGGTTGGCTTAAAGGTTCAAGTATTGTATCTGACATTCATCACAAACCAATACATCCTGTGGCAGAGGATCGTACGGGTTTTATTCCAGATAAGTCTGTGGCAGAGACTTTTGTTCATGCTACGTGCTGGCTGCTAGGCAAGTGAGAGATGTCTATCCAGGCGGGCAAAGATTGAATCCTACGAAAGGGGGACTATTCAATTACAAGTGTTCAATTACAAAGAATGTTCTGAAGAAATACAACAGAAAGGTATTTGAGCTTCCCTGCAGCTTTCCTACTACCTCTTTCCTGCTACTTCCCTTGTTCGTTTTATTAAAGCATTGGAAAACCTACTCAAGTGTTTGGTGCTTATATCGTCCAGAGGTAAACTCAACGGAACCCTAGACCCGGTGTCGGTGAAACAGAGATGTCGAGAGTGAAGGTAATAAGCCCACTTAAACCAGCAGCTCCACCTAGAGTTATTGCTACATTATATTATTATTTGTGTTAATTATTTATAGTTATTTGTTATATTATAATTTATGATTTCGTGTTTCAAACGTTACCATACCCGGGATGTCTACTAGACTCTTGTTTGGACAGATTTAAGTGTGTTATTCCTAAGAAATACAGGCCTACAATAAAAAAACGCGAAATTTTCATGCAAAACATTGTACCGCTTTGAGCATCGAAAAACTGAAATAATCATACCGCCAGGGAGGTTAATGCCCAATAAAATTAATTGTGTAGAATAATACTTGGCTATGTGTTTTACTTCAAATGATAGTTTGGGAGTAGGCCAGTACATTTTCAAAAATACAATGTAAAATGAACCACTTGCCGATCATCCGCCACAGTTGTACTGCGGCAGAGTGGCATGGCTGGGCGAAATGACGTTATGTAACGTCGCTTCGCCCTGTGGCCAATAAGGGGCGTGAGTGTGCCGCCGGAGGCGCGCGTGCGCACCCCCAGACTCTTGCTGTGTACAATCACAGCGGGTGTTGGCTGGTGGACTTGCATGCATGTACAGGCCACCCATCTGTAGTACGTTGTGGGCTGTCCAAAAGTGGTTGAAGATGCAGACAGAAACTCAGAAAGAGTAGGCAAACCGGCGGTATCTACAGCCACAAGTAGTGGTGGCTATATCAGCAAGGGGCTGTCAGATGTGGGCTACGTGCTACCGTCCCCCCTTATCAGGAATTTTATAGTATAGTTATTTTGAATCATATAATGTACGGAGCCAATGCAAGTGCCCGGCGGTCGCGATCACCGCCAGGCTCCCGCGATTGCTCGGGGCACATGGAGAACCAGGATCTGTGCGTGTAAACACACAGTTTCCGGTTCTCTGAGGGGAGAACAGACAGATCGTCTACTCATACAGAGTATGAACAGCGATCTGTCAATCTGTCATCTCCCCTGCACAGTCCCATCCCCCCTTCAGTTAGAACACACAATAGGGATTAGGGAACACATTAACCTCTTGGTTGCCCCCTAGTGGTTAACCCCTTCACTGCCAGTGACATTTTTATAGTAATCAATGCATTTTCATAGCACTGATCACTGTAAAAATGACAATGGTCCTAAAAATTGTGTCAAAATTGTCCAAAGTGTCCGCTATAATGTCGCAGTCCAATAAAAATTGCAGATCACCGCCTTTACTAGTAAAAAAAAAAAATTAATAATAAAAATGCCATAAAACTATGCCCTATTTTGTAGACACTTTTGCGCAAACCAATCAATATATGCTTACTGCAATTTTTTTCCCAAAAATATGTAGAAGAATACGTATCGGCCTAAACTGAGGGAAATTTTTCTTTTATATATATTTTTGGGGGATATTTAATATAGCAAAAAGTAAAAAATATTGCTTTTTTTCAAAATTGACGCTTTTTTGTTTATAGCGCAAAAAATAAAAACCACAGAAGTGATCAAATACCACCTTAAGAAAGTTCTCTTTGTGGGGAAAAAAGGACGTCAATTTTGTTTGGGTGCAACGTCGCACGACTGCGCAATTGTCATTTAAAGCGACGCGGTTAACAAGGGACACCAAAATAGTTGTATCTTTGAGATTAAAAACTACAGGATAGTAGTGTTGTGGTAACTTGGCCGAAAAAAAACAAACAAAAAAACAAGCATATATTATTCTTGATATCACTAGAAAACAAAAGCATTTTGAAATACATTTGCCATAACTCCATCAGTATTACCAGCAAAGCAGCTTCATTATTATCCCATTAAAGAAATGCAGCGCACAAGAGAATTGTGCGCTGCATTTCACCAATTCATAATTTGCCGCATCACGAATGTTAATTCTCCATTACAAATGCTAGTTTACAAGACCGACCACTTCCGTCTCATCCTTGCTTCCGAGCATGCGTGTTTGTACTTTGGACTTTTGTGTGACGGACTTCTGTACACATGATAGGAAAATCTGACAACAGACCAGTGTCCGCCAAAAATGTATTAGCCTGCTAACCAACATTTGTTGGCGGAACAGAAAAGAGAAATGCCATATCCTTCGAGCCATGTTGTAAGCAGTCTTAGTACGCCAGCTGGATTTCTCATATCAGGACGGAATACAGGCTGTTTTTGCTTGCCTTGCGGTAAGCGCAATATTTGTATGGTGGCGGATCACCGAGTGTGGTGTCTCTCTCATCTTCACTGCTGAGTTTGGTTGTGTTCACTCAAGGGTTTCTCTTTTACTGTATTTTAATGTACTTATGTAAGTTTTCTACCTTCTTTCATTTAAATCATTTTGCCAGCATTACACTATGGCCAGTCTCTTTTTATTTACATGCCTGTGAGATGGAAGTCTGGAGTCCTTACTACATCCTTCTAGCCATGCTCCATGCAGTCTAAGCACACCATCTGGATTTTCCATACCAGGACGAGATACAGGCTGTTTTTTGCTTGCTTGTGGTAAGCGCAATATTTGTGTGGTGGCAGATCACTGTATGCGGTGTCTCTTTCATTCTTACCACTGAGTTTGGTTGTGTTTACTCAAGGGTCTCTTTCGGACTGATTTTGGATAATCACTTCACATAATGATTTCCATCCATTACATATGGACACTAATTTTTGATTCATAGATATATGTATGGACTTATGCATTTTTTCATTTTTTATTTTTCAATGTTTTGCACACACATATGTATTTTCTAACGGAAGTTTTCAAGATTACTTCACGTGTTTCATCAATATTTAGCGCGGTTATTTCTCTTTTCTGTTTGATATTTTGGTGCACATCTCACTGTTTAACTGCTGCTTTTGGGGGGTTCAATATTTAGTGGTAGCGCAGTATATATCTTTTTGTTATTTGTTGGCGGAAAGTTGGCCAACAATTGTCTAATGGAGCATACTAAAGGTCGGATTTTAGGCAAACAGTCTGTCATCACACAATTCCCTGTCGAAAATCTGATCGTATATACGAGGCTTAGGTGTATATTGATTAGTTTGAGTGAAAGTTATAGCGTCTACAAACTATGGTATATATTGGAATTTTTTTTAATACTTCTAATGGCAGTGTTCAGCGACTTATAATGGGACACTAACTGATGCTGGGGAGAACAATGACTGACTAACACTGACATTACCAGTGACACTAATACAGCGATCGGTGCTAATACTATACACTGTCGCTGTACTAATGACACTGCCACTGTGCCTAACAATGTGTAATGTGTGCAAAATATGCTGCTTTTTACTAAGGGATTTTTCTTTGCAGGGATAAGAAACAGAGAGATTATTCCCTCTGTACAGAGCCCTGTGTTGATTGTCAACACAGGGCTCTGGGCTGTGATTGGACACAGCCAATCAGCAGGTCCCGGCCATGAATCCCATGGCCGGCCATGGCTGGGACCTGCTGACAGACTCTTGCTGTGTACAATCACAGCGGGTGTTGGCTGGTGGACTTGCATGCATGCCCTAAACCCAGAAATACTCAGCGATGTACCAGTATGTAATTTTGCCTGTACAGGCCACCCATCTGTAGTACGTTGTGGGCTGTCCAAAAGTGGTTGAAGATGCAGACAGAAACTCAGAAAGAGTAGGCAAACCAGCGGTATCTACAGCCACAAGTAGTGGTGGCTATATCAGCAAGGGGCTGTCAGATGTGGGCTACGTGCTTCCGTCCCCCTTATCAGGAATTTTATAGTATAGTTATTTTGAATCATATAATGTATGGAGTGATGTTGTTGCTCACAGAACCATGGTCTAATTTAACAGGAGTAGAACAGAGAGTGTGATATCCACTTTGAATGTCCTGGCAGATAGGCACAACTAGGAATTCAACTGCAAAGATGTTATCAGGGGAATCTTTTAAAAAAGAAAGATAATTGGAGAATGATTTGCCAGCACCTTCCAAAAAATTAAGTTTGCCTTTTAGTATCTTAATTATGCCTTGCCTTTTCCAGTTTATTTTTCCCTGTACAATACACCGTACACGCGAACACCGTTAAAATCTATGGGACACGAACAAGAAAATAAAAAGTGCTAATTTTAAAGGTTAATATGCAAGTTATTGTCATAAAAAAAATGTTTGGGGACCCGGGTCCTGCCCCAGGGGACATGTATCAATGCAAAAAAAGTTTTAAAAAACAGACGTTTTTTCGGGGGCAGTGATTTTAATAATGCTTAAAGTGAAACAATAAAAGTGAAATATTCCTTTAAATTTCGTACCTGGGGGGTGTCTATAGTATGCCTGTAAAGTAGCGCATGTTTCCAGTGTTTATAACAGTCCAAGAGCAAAATGACATTTCTAAAGGAAAAAAAAAGTCATTTAAAAGTACTAGCGCTAGTGCCGGCTATTAATGAATTGTCGGTCCCAACATTATACATAAAAGTCATTGAAAGTCATTGAAAAATGTTTAAAAAAATGCGTGGGGGTCCCCCAAAATTCCATTACCAGGCCCTTCAGGTCTGGTATGGATATTAAGGGGAACTCCACACCAAAATTTAAAAAAAAATGGCGTGGGGTTCCTCCCAAATATCCACACCAGACCCTTATCCGAGCATGCAACCTGGCAGGCCACAGGAAAAGAGGGGGGACGAGAGAGCGGCCCCCTTCTTCCTGAACCATACCAGGCCACATTCCCTCAACATGGGGAGGATGTCCTCATGTTGAAGGGGACAAGGGCCTCATCCCTACAACCCTTGCCCGGTGGTTGTGGGGGTCTGCAGGCAGCGGGCTTATCGGAATCTGGAAGCCCCCTTTAACAAAGGGGACACCCAGATCCCGCTATGTGACTTGGTAAGAGGTACATTGTACCCCTAACATTTCACAAAAAGATAGTCGCAAAATGTTAAAAAACCACAGGAAACGGATTGGGACAAGTCCTCGATCTCCAGCAATGGATGATCTCCAGCGACTCCAGCGAGGAACACGCACGGGATCCTATCTCCACAGGAGGCACCCAGCCAATGATGCGGTGCCAGCTTGACAGCTCTTATGTAGCTGAGGGGGAGGCCACCCGTCGCGTGACCCCATCCCCCTCTGACAAGGGGAAATGCCGGGGTTTCCCAGTGATGTGTATGGGTGACCCTGCCCCCCTATGATGCAACGAGAATCCTGCGTTGCATGAGAGGGGGGCGGGCTCACCCGTACTGGAGATCATCCATCACTGGAGGTCGAGAATTGGATTACATCGCTGGAGTAGGAGCATGGATTTATTGGATTACATTGCTGGAATCTTTTTTATTTTTTATTTGTTTATTTTTAATAAAGGACTTGTCCCAAGCCATCTCCTGTGGTTTTTGAACATTTTGACACTTTCTTTTTGTGAAATGGTAGGGGTACAATGTACCCCTTACCAATTCACATAGGGGGGGGCCAGGATCTGGGTGTCCCCTATGTTAAAGGGGGCTTCCAGATTCCTGTAAGCCCCCACCCGTACACCCCCACAACCACCGGGCAAGGGTTACGGGGATGAGGCCCTTGTCCCGATCAACATGGGGACATCCTCCCCATGTTGAGGGCATGTAGCCTGGTACAGTTCAGGAAGAGGGGGGACGCTCTCTCGTCCCCCCTCTTTTCCTGCGGCCTGCCAGGTTGCGTGCTCGGATAAGAGTCTGGTGTGGATTTTTGGGGGAACCCCATGCCATTTTTTTTATTTTGGTGCGGAGTTCCTGTTAATATCCATACCAGACCTGAAGGGCCTGGTAATGGAATTTTGGGGGACCCCCACGCATTTTTTTTTTACTCTCAATGACTTTTATGTGTATTGTCAAGACCGACAACTCATTAATAGCCAGCACTAGCGCTAGTACTTTAAATTACTTTTTTTTCCTTTAGAAATGTCATTTTGCTCTCGGACTGTTATAAACATGGAAAACATGCGCTATTTACAGGCATACTATAGACACCCCCCAGGTACGAAATTTAAAGGAATATTTCACTTTTATTGTTTCACTTTAAGCACTATTAAAATCACTGCTCCCGGAAAAAAAGTCAGTTTTTAAAACTTTTGTTTGCATTGATTCATGTCCCCTGGGGCAGGACCCAGGTCCCCAAACACTTTTTATGACAATAACTTGCATATTCACCTTTAAAATTAGCACTTTAGATTTCTCCCATAGACGTTTAAAGGGTTCCGCCGATTTTCGAATTTGCCGCGAACACCCCAAATTGTTCGCTGTTCGGCAAATGGGCGAACAGCCAATGTTCGAGGCAAACTCATGTTCGACTCGAACAGATAGTCCATCCCTAAAACTGATTATCTAACTGTTGCTCAGCCTGGAGCTCAGCTTTATTGCTACTCTGTTGTGAAAATTAGAAAAAGGTTGACACACTCAAAATGTTGGTTTCCAGAAGAACTTGAGGGGCACAGAATCCTCATCAATGAAGTGTTTTTGGGGAAATGACAGCAAAGAGAGCAAATAGTTTTGCAACTTTCATTTTTTTTAAACAGGGTCACTTTAATAAGAACTGTTTACTAGTGCATGGTTATTTTTTTTTTTTAGTTTTTTTTGAGTTAACCACCTTCTGGCCTTTACTGAACAGACAACTATAATATCATCACAGATGAAAACCTTTAATATCATCATACATATACATAAGCTTCCCACACATTTCCTTTTTTCCTGTACAGTATGTGATAAGCAAATTTCTGCTGTGAAATAGTATGTTTATTGATTCTCAAGCAGCGGGTAGCAGGAGAGGATTCAGCTTGATTTAATAGTGTAACTGTCCCCATAATTTAAAGAGATGAAGTGAGTCATTTAAGAGAAGATATTTTCCATGATTTATTATATACTAATATTTGTACTCTTCGAAACCCTGTATCACTATATATTTTTAAAGCTAAAAACGTAAAATTTTTACAACAGGACTAGCTTATGTTTACTATTTTAAAATGCAAAAAATGACATAAGTTTTGGCTGTATTTATATTTTAAGTGTAAGACTTAAAGGGGATTATTTACTAAAACTAGAGAGTGCAGCATCTGGTGCAACTCTGCATAGGAACCAATCAGCTTCCAGGTTTAATTGCCAAAGCTTAATTGAACAAGCTGAAGTTAGAAGCTGATTGGCTACGATGCACAGCTGCACCAGATTCTGAGTGCACAGTCTTTAGTAAATCTCCCCCCAAAGTGTCGCTAAACCCACATCATAAAAAAACATCAATAAATGCTGAATTACATCATGTTCATACATGTTCAGTCACTATGAGATTTGTTTTCTGTATTCTGAAAAGAAAAACTGGTTTACCTTGCTGCTCTCTATCTCCACCTTCTGTTTATGTCCCTAATTCAGCTAGGGATTTTGCAACTGTAGTGGCAACTCTGCACATGATCAGTTTTCAGTGAATTTCTATGCTAAGCATTTCTTCCCTATCAAATCTGAGCAGCCCATGTGACTACAGAGTAACACATGTGGGTGTATACAGAGTGGTAAATGACAGCCCACTCCATTCCTCCTCCTCCATGTCCACTAATCAGCTAAACACAATGGGGACAGGATATTACATGTAGATTAATGGTGGCTTCACCTCCTTCCTATTCTAAGAAACAGGCTGGAGGGGCGTGACACAGCCTGTGACTGGCAGAAATCTGCCCACACCATGTTATTTCCACTAAATAATAAAGATTCAATTTCAAATATATGTTTGTATGACAATTTAAAACAGTTTATTAATATTATTTATTTATTTTTACTCCGTATTCCAAAGGCTATTTTTTGGCTGTTTTTTTTTTTATTTTGAACATTTGAGTAGCAGGACTAGAAGCTCCTCCTGCTTATGTTTATTTGCAGACAGGATGGCAAAGACCTGGGTCATGTAACAACTGTATGTCAATGTGGAAAAAGGTACCATACTTAGATTTTTTTTTTAATTAAAATAATTACAGTGCCATCATCCACATACAGAAAGATAAGGGAGAATGTAAATTAAGCCATTGGGGTTAATTTACTAAAGCTGGAAAGTGCAAACTCGGACTCACTTCTCCATAGAAACCAATCAGCTTCCAGCTTTTATTGCCAAAGCTTAATTGAACAAGTTGAGGCTAGAAGCTGATTAGTTTCTGTGCAGAAGAGAGCCTGATTTTGCACTCTCCAGCTTTAGTAAATAAACCCCATTGTGTGTTTAGTATCACTTTAAGTGTTAGACTTGCAAACTGATGTGTTCATAGATGTTTATAAATTGGAGTAACCATGGTCATAGCTGAATGTTAGCATAGTTTAAGTGAGCATGGCTTAGTAAAGCCTACATGCCACAGCCACCAAATATATATATATGCTGTATGGAAAGGTTCAGCTCATCAGGCATTGCACATTTCCTACAGTAATAGCTCTCAAAGAGATTTAAAATGAAGCAGGTTTAGTAGAGTTTGGGAGAATGATAAAAAAGATACATCCTTTGTCAAAGAGGAGCCTATTACAGGCAAGAACCTTATTAGCAAAAAGTGTTCGTAAGCACAAATGTAACTTGCTGTAAAAGTGGCTACATCACAGGGAAATTCTATACTTTAAGGATACAACCATATTGTAGAGAGATTGCTTACAACAAGAGTGTAGCCATATTAGAGGAAGGTTCATAATTACAGAGGTGTGCATTATTGATAAAAATGCAGTCTGCCCAATCACATACCTGAATATGTTGCCAGTCCATTTTTCACTAAAGATCAGTTACATCACTGAAAATGCACCACTATTGAAGAGCATCTATAGCATTGAGTATAGAGTCTAATCATACACTAGAATGCTGCAACATCACTAACCACAAAGCCTGATCCTCCAACCATCCAATACAGAGTAGCACCATTATGGAGCATGTAGGATATCCAAGCACTAGATATCAGCAATATCACTAAGAATGTAGTGATTATACATTAGACATGTTACTGAGAATTTAGATTTTTTAACTTTCACTGGAGGCATTATGTGCTGGGGGGGGACAAAATCACCCAGATAGGATTTAAAAGACTCTATTGCCGCGTACACACGGTCAGACTTTCCGACATAAAATGTGCGATCGGAGCTTGTTGTTGGAAATTCCGACCGTGTGTAGGATCCATGGAACAGTTTCCATCGGAATTTCTGTCGCACAAAATTTGAGATCTGGTTCTCAAATTTTCCAACAACAAAATCCATTTGTGGAAATTCCAATTGTGTGTACACAATTCCGACGCACAAAGTGCTACGCATGCTCAGAATCAAGCAGAAGAGCCGCACTGGCTATTGAAAATCATTTTTCTTGGCTCATCGTAAGTGTTGTACGTCACTGCGTTCTTGACATTTGGAATTTCAGACAAGATTTGTGTGACCGTGAGCCAACATCCGTCTGAAAAAATCCATGGATTTGGTTGTCGGAATTTCCGATCAATGTCCTATCGTGTGTATGGGGCATATCACTTATAATAAAAAAAGAACTGGTCTCGGGAATAATGTGAAGGCTTCCTACACTTGCGGGGACCTGCAGAAGCTCTCGTTCCCCTTTGCTATGGCTGAATACTGAGCCATTGTGTGATGACAAAGCTCTAAATCTAACATGCAACATGGGTTCTTGCCATAAGTTGTGCACAGCCTATTGCATTAGGGTGTGCATCCTAAAGCTCAAACACACATGTGTGTTTCCTCATATACAGTACATAACCCCAGCACATTGATCTCCCTTCTGGCACAGTGAAAGAGTGTAGACACTCCTCTTATGACATAGCCAGCAGGAGGGAGGTCTTTCCCATCTTCCTGATGTCACACAGAGTGATAATACTAATGCGCATGGGATGCTTAGGGTGTGTCCAGGCACATCCAGCACACCCTGTGATCACACCTATGGTTCTTGCCCAGTACCTTCCAAACCCTCATATTCATATTGACCTATTGCATTCACTGTTTGCTTTGTTGATCAGTAGAAATCTATGTGAGGCTGAGGTGATGGGCAAGTTGTCGCTAGCAGTAATTAGTAGTATTTAGCTCTAGCAAAGGAGAATCAAGTGCCTTTAGATGCCTGCAATTTGTATCTGCTAGCAGACAATTTGTTTTCAGACCCACTCATCTGCTCCTAATCGCATTTAACCACTCAGATGTGTGGTTACATACAACCCGCCATGGCACCTATCAGCCTGTCATAGTTTGTTTGCTGGCCACGGTAGATCAAAAACATCTGTGCATACACACCACAGAGAAATGCTGATACCACACAGTTTGTAGGGCTCCTGGAGAAGAAGCAGTAATAAAATATTGCAGACAAGCATAAGCTTACCAGATCTGAAATATGAAAAGAGGAGCAATGCTAACCTTTCAATTTGTAGCACTGTTTTACAAACAAAACTTCTTTCTTTCTAAAACTTTTACAGTCTGAGTGGAAAAGCCTTTCCCCTGCCAGTATGCTGCAGAGGGGGATCCTTGTTCTCTGCATGAAAGCCATGATCTTTGTGCAGAGGTCTGACACACCCCTTGTTGAGTCAGAACTAAAGTTCCCCAATAAGCAGGGGGTGTAGTGGAGGGTGTGTCAGACCTCTGCAGAGAAACCACTGCTTCCACACAGAGAGCAAACTGCTGAAGACTTTTTTTGCTCAGGCTGTAGATGCTTTAGGAAGAAAACAAACTGTAACATCACAAACGCCTTTTGTTTTGATACACCCAAAATGCATTCTTCTGATTTAAACTGAGCCTGGGTTCACACATGTGCGGTGCGAACTGAAGCTCAGGTTTCACTGGGAAGATAAAAATCAGTTGTTCAGAGGTTTCACTGCGTTGTAGCTGCGGATCAGGGAGAGGGGGAGGGAGCGGGGGAGGTGTAGTGAGGAGAAGGAGAAAATCCTTGTTCAGAATGCAATGCATCTGCGAATCAGATGCGTTCCCATAGGAGATAATAGGCTTGTAGTTCTCACCGCAATGCCCAAAAAACGCACACTTTTTTGTACAATGCGCAGTGCGAATGTAACGCAAATATGTGAACCAGATACATTCAAATGAATGTATTTTAAAATGTCCTGCGAATTGGATGTGGTGTAAGCCGCATCTAATTCGCATAGGTGTGAATGGGGGTTAAAGGTTTAGTTGGGGTTAAAGCCTTATCCCTTGAAAAGTATAAGCAAACCAAAAACTTTTTTTTTTTACATAGGAAGAAAGAGTTAGAAGTCTGTCTGCATTTCTTAGTGTGTCAGTGTTTCTGCTGGGTTCCCCTCACTATTAGTTCTGGTGACCATTTTCCCTCTATCCATGAAAAAAAACAATTTTTTCGCTTTACATACACATTAGCCCCTAAATTATCAAAATGACCCCTTTGGGTGTCAGAACTATCAGTACTACTACTATAGAACTTCTTTACCACTTCAATACTGGACACTTTTACCCCTTTCCTGCCCAGGCCAATTTTCAGCTTTCAGCACGACTACACTTTGAATTACAATTGCGTGATTATGCAAAACTGTACCCATATGAAATTGTTATATATTTTTTACACAAATAGAGGCTTTCTTTCAGTGGTATTTAATCACTGTTGGGTTGTTATGCTAAATAAACTAAAAAGGACCAAACATTTTGAAAAAAATAAGCATTTTTCTTTGTTTCTGTTATAAATTTTGAAAATAAATAATCTTTCTTCATAAATTTAGGCCAAAATGTATTCTGCTACATTTCTTTGGTGAAAATAACCCAAATCAATGTATATTATTTAGTCTGTATGAAAATTAGAGTCCACAAACTATGGCATACACTGTATATCTGAAAATCAATCCTGATGTACTAATGGTCTTTCTAATTTCTTGAGGCCCGAAAATGACAAGACAGTACAAAATGACCCCTTTTTGGAAAGTAGACAGTCCACAGTATTTAGTAAGAGGCATGACAAGTTTTTTAAAGTTATATTTTTTGTCACAATTGTTTGTAATGTGAAAAATTAATCTTTTTTGTTACTTTTTTTTTTACATTTTTTTTTTACATACAGCGACCAGAGCAATACCGTAACATAGTAACACTGTACTACTCTTTTTCTGAATGAAAACTATTCATTCCGTGTTTACTATTGTGATTAGCTGTGATTGGCCACAGCTAATCACAAGGTACAGATGGGCTATGATTGGCCTTTTCTGTACCATGTGATCACTGTGACCAATCACAGAGCTCATCACAATAGTACACAATGAAAGGCATGAATCAAAGCCTTTCATTGTGAAAAATTGTCATGTGATCTGCTGTAATTGGCCACAGCAATCACATGGTACCTACAGTGGGCCAGTACAGTGATCTCTGATTGGCTGTGGACACAGCAGGTGACAGATCGGGCCAGAGCACAGCCTGATCCTGAGAGGACGTCATATGATGTCCTCCCAGGAAACAGGGCCCCAACTCAGCCGTCAAGGGGTTAAACTTATAGGGGGTTACACTTATAAAGATATGGGTATGATGGTGCATAGTTGATTATGTTTGCAATCATACACAGACACATATGCGTGCATGTTTTATTAGAATATTACAATATTATGCTCCCTGTATATTTTATGATATACACTAAAAAAACAGTGGCTGTGGGAGCGTAAGGAAGTATTTTAGGATTACTAATGATCATTTAGGGAATTGTCATAAATAAAAATTTCACAAAAGCTTAAGGAACTTACCAGAAGAGTGCTTCAGGCTAAAGGAATCACAGTCTAGAACATCTGAGACTTATCTAGCATGATGGCTGAATACAATCTACACAGTTGGATTATTCACATTTGTCCAGCAATCTAATTGTATTTTCCTACTAGTTATCAGGCTGCAAAATTACTTTTTGACATGGAATAACTACTGACCTCCATTCCTCCTTATAATAGCCTTTACTTTGCCTTTTCCTGTGCCACCCAACTAAAGGTCAGGATGATGTTGACAATTCTGTGATTAGGACAGAAGAAGGAAATCTGAAAAAGCAGCTTTGGCCAAAATGTTACCTGTATATTTTTTGTTCAGGATCTTTATTTTATTTTTCACAACCATAACCCCATACGTTCTGAGCACACTAAAATGGTAAAACTCTTAGCATCATTTCTATATGTTACATGTATAAACACAAAAGGAATGTTTGGCTGTGTAAAAATATTTTTTTTACTTACTGGTTACTTGGTTTGATGGTACATTTAGCCCACACCAGCTACCTTTCTGTCCCTAATAGTGTTAAGTGTTGTTCGAACTGGTGGCACCTTATAAATGTAAGCATTTTTTGCATATAATAGCTATAACCTGCTGTCTATTTTTCAGCTGGCACTGGATACAGTAGCGGATATTGACATGAAAAATGCATTGGATAAACAACATTTTATTAACATTTTGTCCAGTATTCTAAAGTCTATATAAACCCAGAATCTAATTTCAGTGATTTTGGCATTATGTATCCCTGTACATAGTTTTCTTAAATATTTTTTTGTAAATCTGTTGCAAAGTTTCTTAGGGCTGCTGGTGTGTATTGGGAGGTAGTCAGTAGTGATGTGCTGATCCCATTGCATTGCACTGTTTACTTTATTTCTGGTTCGAACTTTATTGAAATGTCATAAACGACATTTAATTAAGTACTGTTGGCTGTAGCGTAGAGCAATGCAGTGGACTGTGTTGCACCATGCTGTGCTAAAACAAAGTACTGCATGATGTTCTTTTTTTCAATGCACACCACAGCAGCACAGTGTTGTGAGTTGCCTTCATAGCGAACAAGGTTTTTTGCCTTGTCTTGCGCTGAGCAAGAGTGCCCAGAGCAGTCCCACTGCACCTAGTGTGAAAGAGCCCTTATTTCGAGATGCTGCCAGTATCAGCAATTCCTGTTACAGGCTGGCAATACTAACCCACTGCCTTCCCATTTGTAGCAATGTCAGCCTGCCTTGCATATGCCTTCGGTTGGCTGGTGGGCTGCCTAATAGACCTACAGGAAACATGCACAAACCTCCTTCATTTGTTTGGTCGTAAGTTTACCTATTTCTTTTTGAGAATTGTAATTTTAGGTTGTTGAAAGGTACTGTGAACAAAACAGTCCTTTACTGCTTCCTTCCTTTAATTGTGCTTTTGCTTATTGAAAAGCAACAAAGATAAACTGTATTGCTAAATAAATAATGATAAAAAATAGTGCAAGAACGATTCTGATGTCATGACATGACATATTAGAAGCTAAGTGCCTTTCAGCCATGAAACATTCATTAGCTATTCTATTGCTGTATTGTCTACAGGTGATAACACGTTATCTAAATGTTTTATTTATCCTTAGTTAAATACCCTAAAAAGAAAGTTTTAAAAACGACCATTTTTTCGGGAGCAGTGATTTTTTTAATGCTTAAAGTGAAACAATAAGAATGAAATATTCCTTTAAATATCATGCCTGGGGGTGTCTATAGTATGTCTGTAAAGTGGCACATTGTTCCCGTATTTAGAACAGTACCACAGCAAAATTACATTTCTAAAGGAAAAATCGTAATTTTAAAACTGATTGCGGCTGTAATGAATTGTCGGGTCTTGGCAATATAGATAAAACTCATTGAAAAAAACGGCATGGGTCCCCCCCAGTCCATTACCAGGCCCTTTGGGTCTGGTATGAATATTAAGGGGAGCCCCGAACCAAAAATATTGAAATTCATACCAGGTCCTTCAAGTCTGGTGTGGAAATTAAGAGGAACCCTGCGCCAAATTTAAAAAAAAATAGCGTAGGTGTCCCCCCCAAAATCCATACCAGACCCTTGAGGTCTGATATGGATTTTAAGGGGAACCCTGTGCCAAAATTTTTTAAAAAATGGCGTAGGGGTCCCCGAAAATCCATACCAGGCCTTTATTTGAGCACACAACCTGGCAGGTCACAGGAAAAGAGGGGGGACAAGAGCACGCTGCCCCTCCTGAACAGTACCAGGCCACATGCCCTCAACATGGGGAGGGTGCTTTGGGGTCTGACCCAGTACAGTTCCCCACACATGGCTCATGTGTAAAGTAAAGTCTACAGGCTTGGAAATATCAGTTTGTAAATGTATAGAAAACTGGCTAAAAGACAGAATTCAGAGAGTAGTGGTTAATGATTCTTACTCTGAATGGTCTAAGGTTATCAGTGGTGTACCCCAAGGTTCAGTGTTGGGACCCTTACTTTTTAATACCTTTATATATGATATTGGGTCTGGGATGAAAAGTAACATTTCTGTCTTTGCAGATGACACCAAGCTATGCAGTGGAATAACGTCCTTACAGGATGTCTCCAATTTACATGCCGACCTCAATGCACTCTCCAATTGGGCGACTATGTGGCAGATGAGGTTTAATGTTGATAAATGTAAAGTTATGCACTTGGGGGCTTAGAATATGCATGCATCATACATGCTAGGGGGAGTACAAATGGGGGAATCTGTAGTGGAGGAAAATCTGGGGGTTTTGATAGATCATAAGCTCAATAATAGCATGCAATGCCAAGCTGCAGTTTCCAAAGCGAGCAAAGTCCTTTCTTGTATTAAGAGAGGTATGGACTCCAGAGAGAGAGATTTAATTTTGCCCCTGTTCTAATCATTTGTAAGACCTCATGTGGAATATGCAGTTCAGTTTTGGGCACCAGTACTCAAAAAGGATATCGGGGAACTGGAGAAAGTGCAGAGAAGGGCATCCAAACTGATAAGAGGCATGGAGGAACTCAGCTATGAGGAAAGATTAGAGGAACTGAATTTATTCACTCTTGAGAAGAGGAGAATAAGGCGGGATATGATCAACATGTTCAAATATTTAAGGGGTCCATATAGTGAACTTGGTGTTGAGTTATTCACTTTACGGTCAACACAGAGGACACTGGGGCACTCTTTACGTCTAGAGGAAAAGAGATTTCATCTCCAAATACGGAACAGTTTCTTCACAGTAAGAGCTTTGAAAATGTGGAATAGACTCCCTCCAGAGGTGGTTCTGGCTAGCTCAGTAGAGTGCTTTAAGAAAGGCCTGGATACTTTCCTAAATGTACATAATATAACTGGGTACTAACATTTATAGGTAAAGTTGATCCAGGGAAAATCCGATTGCCTCTTGGGGGATCAGGAAGGAATTTTTCCCCTGCTGTAGAAAATTGGAGCATGCTCTGCTGGGTTTTTTTTCCTTCCTCTGGATCAACTGTGGGTATGGAATTGGGTATATGGGATTGTACGATATTTTTTATTTTATTTATTTATTTATGGTTGAACTGGATGGATTTGTGTCTTTTTTCAACCTAACTACGTAACTATGTTATCTTGTCCCCATGTTGATGTGGACAAGGGCCTCATTCCCACAACCCTTGCTCGGGGGTTGTGGGGGAATGCTGGTGGGGGGCTTATCAGAATCTGGAAGCCCCCTTTAACAAGGGGACCCCCAGATCCCAGCCCCCCTATGTGAATTGGTAACAGGGTACATTGTACCCCTACCATTTCACAAAAAAAGTGTCAATAACGGTAAAAAGACAAGAGACAGCTTGGGACAAGTCCTTTATTAAAAGATTAAAAAAAAAATGTCCTGCAATGTAAATCCACACTGCCTGATAGACCAAAAAAAAAAAGTCGCAACAGTTCTGCCTCCATGGGAGGCTCCCACCGAGTGACACTTCTTGGTGACAGCTGTTATATAGCTGAGGGCGGGGCCACCCGGTGATGTAAACGGGTGACCCCGCCCCCTCTGACGCCATGGAGCTTAACAGCTGTCACCAAGGAGAAGCGTCACTCGACGGGAGCCTCCCATGGAGGTGGAACTGTTGTGGCTTTTATTCCTTTTTCTTTTTCAGTCCGTCAGGTGGCGTGGATTTACATCACGGAACATTTTTATCTTTTTATCTTTTAATAAAGGACTTGTCCCAAGCTGTCTCTTGTCTTTTTTACCACTTTTTTGTGAAATGGTAGGGGTACAATGTACCCCATTACCAATTCACATAGGGGGGCCGGGATCTGGGGGTCCCCTTGTCAAAGGGGGCTTCCAGATTCTGATAAGCCCCCCGCCTGCATACCCCCTCAACCACCGGGCAAGGGTTGTGGGGATGAGGCCCTTGTTGCCATCAACATGGGGACAAGGTGCTTTGGGTTCAGACCCCAAAGCACCCTACCCATGTTGAGGGCATGTGGCCTGGTACGGTTCAAGAGGGGGGCGCTCCCTCATCCCCCCTTTTTTCCTGCAGCCTGCCAGGTTGCATACTCGGATAAGATGAAGATAAAAAACTGCGCTATTAGTTAAATCAGAAGCTGCGGCTCAAGATGGTATACAACATCAACAGAAATAAGTAAAAAAGAAGCTGTGCTAGTATAGTTATAGTCAATAATCTACATGATACACAGAGCGTATACTGAATATATATTCAATAAATATATACCGTGATAAACTAGTGAAATAATAGATAAAAATTGATAATATTGTGAATGATCTAAGTATAAGCTGTATAAAAGCTATCACTTAAGTGCATAAAGTGACAAAAATAAATAAAAATCAAAATAACAGACTGTATAAACAAATCATATGACTGAGTGAAAGAAGTCCATAAATAATGCTGAAAGCCATATGGGTAGGTCTAAAGACTGTGTCATAAAAAATAAAACAAGAAAGTCCGTGTAGAAAATGGTGATTCCTCAATAGTGATATGCTGTAGGATTTCCCAAAGACAGTGACAAGTGAGAATTCCTCCACCATAAAAAACACTGCCGCTTACTGGAACTAGGTGGTCCCTTATCATAGGGGACCACACCAAGCGGATGGCTATAACCCCAGTCCGGGATCTCTCTGGCATATAGTGGGCTCCTCAGCCTCAATAGAATTGGTCCGCAGGTAGGTCAGTTCAGGCTGGTGGTATGTTCCCCATAAAACAATAAAGGCTCACATAGCATAAAACCTTTTAACATTTATTCAATAATACTTAAGACAAGTGAACACTTGCAAGATAATAGACGTAATAAGCATAAAAATAGAGCCGGCCGACAATGAAAACAGCCCATAGCTACCGGGACTAGACGTGTAGCGGTGACATCAGTACGTTGCTCCTCCTCCCTACGCGTTTTGTCATCAATAGGATGTCGTCACGGGGCACGGGTGGCATCCTGACACACAGCATTAAATACAGGTAAGAAACCAAGCCCCAGTCTGAGTCCCGGATTGGCCACATCAAGCGCCATCTTGGTTTAGGGAAAACACAAAACAAACATACATAGTAAGTGCATGTGTGTTAAGGGCAAGCAGGACACTAAACCCCATAACTCAATCTAAACCAACATGGCCGTGGCTACGCAAATGTAATTCCTTGAAAGCCAGGACCATCATTGTAACTCACCAAAATTTGCAACAAATAATTATAAATTGTGAGTGCAGTAAATATTGGGATATGGCGATAACCCGCACCGGGGAACAAATAGGAGCCGTGGGCAGCACCAATACATAATTAAATGTGAAATGTGACAAACATATATAGGAACAGCAATCAGTGCCATATATACCATGATGACTGACAATTTCGTGTGACATGAAAATGTCTCCTAATTCTCAGATGTGAGAAGAAGAACTCCCTATAGGAGATTCGATAATGCTGAATAAACAAATAAAAAAACAAACAAATATAGATGGAAAAACAAATTCCCGCTAACTGATATTAAAATTATTCAATTGTCCGGGACTCAGATCAAGTGCACATATAAAATACATATAACCAATGAGTAATCCTTACTAAATACTGGCTATTTGAAACTAAGATGGCGCTTGTTGTTGCCAATCTGGGACACAGACAGAGGCTTAGTTTCTTACCTGTATTTAATGCGGTGAGTCAGGACGCCGCCCGTGATGACGCCGCCTGTGATGACGTCCTATTGATGACAAAACACGTAGGGAGGAGCAGCAACGCACTGACGTCACTTGAAGGGTATAGTATGGATTTTGGGGTGACCCCCACACAATTTTTTTTTAAATTTTTGTTTTTTTCTATGAGTTTTAATCCATATTGCTGAGACCCGACAATTCATTACAGCCGCGATCAGTTTTAAGTGACTTTTTCCTTTAGAAATGTCATCTTGCTGTGGGACTGTTCTAAATATGGGAAAACTGCGCCACTTTACAGGAATACTATAGACACCCCCCAGGCACGATATTTAAAGGAATATTTCATTTTTATTGTTTCACTTTAAGCATTATTAAAATCACTGCTCCTGAAAAAACGCCCATTTTTAAAACTTTTTTTTGCATTGATACATGTCACTTGGGGCAGGACCCAGGTCCCCAAACACTTTTTATGACAATAATTTGCATATAAGTCTTTAAAATTAGCACTTTTGGTTTTTCATGTTAGTGTCACATAGACTTTAACGGTGTTCTGCGGCTTTCGAATTTGCCGCAGACACCGCATAATATTTGTTGTTCGTCAAACGGCCAAACAAGCAAAGTTCGGTCCGAACTTATGCTTGGGCCGAACTGTTCGCCCATCCCTAATAATGGGCAAGGAAAATCCTTTGTCGCAAAATACAGTTCATTTTGAGAACACTTGTTCAGGGTAAGGTTGAGGATTCAGGTCAGGTTTAGGTTTTACTAATGAGGGACAGGTTGATGTTAGGTTGAAGGTTAGAGATATGCACACAATAAATTGCACATTTTAAGCTTGAAAATTATTTAAAACCCCCAAATGGAATAAGACCCTGCAGAACAAAAGGGTGGTAGATGCAAGTCAAACAATATTAGCTCACATATTTATCAAACAAACATTTTCAGAAAAAGATACATTAGCGTACATACACATAATATATTACTCAATTTTTGGGAAAATAAAAAAGATGAGGTTGTGTCAAGTAAATAGATACAAAAATGTCAAGCCCAAAAACTGTGCATATCTGTGAAGTGACAAACTTTGGTACCCACTATTGGTGATTCTCTAAAAGCCTTTACAGTTAATTTTGGAGTTAAGCATAAATTGTGGTCCTGTAATTACAGCTGTCACTCATGACATGACATGAGTGTTGATCCCTAATATGTATAGCAAAATTGTTTTTGTATGTAGCTTCACCTTATACAGGCCTGGTTATTTTTGTTAGTGCCTTTATGTGCTTGTAAGTATTTGTTTATGATGGGGGGGGGAGATTGAAGAAAAAATGGTGTGTTTTGTGATTATACTTTTTTTTTTTTTTTTTACATTTTTAAATAACTATATTGCTATCACATAGATCCATAATGTGTCCCTGCACAAATTGTGCTCGATGAACTGCTTCTCTGGCCATAGCAGCTGGAGAATGACAGCTCTGAACCCTTAAATTATGTAATACATGCTGCTTCTAGTTTCATTCCCAGGAAGGAGGATCAGTAAATGGATGTTCAGTGATCTCCCTCTGCTCTATCCAGCAACAGTTACCATGCCTGTCCTGGGCCAGGAGGTGAGACAGAGGAGCCCAGGATACAATGGGGAGGATTAGAGAGCTAAGCAGTATGTTGACAGTCAATTTGACAAGTTTACCTACACTCCTGGCTGCCTAATCTGTGTGTAAGTTTTCCTAAGCAAATCATTCTTTTTAAAGAAGAAGAATCATTTTTTTTTTTTAATAACAAACATGTCATACTTGCGTCCTCTGTGCAAGGGTTTTGCACAGAGTGGCCCCGATCCTCCTCTTCTGGGGCACTCCTGGCTCCTCCTCCACATCGAGTGCCCCCACGGAGAGCCGCATTCCATGGGGACACTCGTGCGGGCTCGCTCCCGAATCCTGCTGCTGCGTCAATTGACACAGACAGCAGGACTCGGACCCGCCCCCTTGCTCCCGTGTCACTGGACTTGATTGACAGCAGCAGAAGCCAATGGCACCTGCTGCTATCAATCTATCAAATGAGGACCTGAGACAGTGGCTGGAGCTGCTGGGCTCATTCTCATCGCAGGAAAGATCGGGTTCAGGGAAGTTAAAGGGAGGCTCTGGGGGATAGCTGCAACACAAAAGGTTTTCCGCCTTAATGCATAGAATGCATTAAGGTGAAAAACCTTGAGACTTTACAACTCCTTTAGGTTTATTACCTGGAGATCCCTTCAGTAACAGCACTTCCTTCTGCCAGCTGACAGCTACTGTCGTCTGTGAGGCCTTTAAGATGCCTATCAGGTCTGAGGGTGGCATGCACCACCCTGATAGGCTGCCAAACATCCAAATGCAGGGCCACCCATGGCAAGCTGACAACACTTACAACGTAGTGCAACTGTTGAACACCAATCTAATAACATAAAAAAGTAATATCAAGTGGCATTCGCAATGCACTAAAGAATAAAACAATCAATTTAGCAACCATATCTGTACATAAAGAGTGAGTATAACAAGTGCTCAATGTTCTTTTACATTTAACTCACATTTAATTAACATTGAGCACTTGTTAAACTTACTCTTTATGTACAGATATGGTTGCTAAATTGGTTGTTTTATTCATTATTGCATTGCAGAGGCTATGTCTTGGAGTAGTTTGCACCTATTTATTGTGACGATTTGCAGCGCAACACACTCATTTACACTGTATTTATTTGTATCACATTGTGGGAACACATTTGTGTCTGCAGCAGCATCTTAATTATAAAGATTGCTAAAGAATTCACATAGGGCAGTGCAGGAGGAAATCTCTCAAAGCTGAGAACACTGCTGCTAATTGCAATGCAGCCACTTAGTGTTGTCATCCTACAACAGGAAGCTTGGGTACTGAAAAGATCTCTGTGAAACTCCCAAAAAGTAAGAAGTTTGGAAACAGGTTCACAAAATAGGATTTGTTTCACAAAACAGTATACAGTGAGGCATATTGCCAAGCATACCGAAAAATGCATTTAGGGTTTGCATATACTTTAATACTTTAAGGCAAGGAATTTGATTGAGGGTGAAGGTTAAGCCATGAGTAAACTCCAGTGGGCAGAGTGAAATGCATTGGGGGCATGGCTTGGGGGTATAGGCTGAGACTGGCACATGCTCACATACAGCGGGTCTTGTTCTGATGTGCGGCTCCCAGGGCCCTTATCTACTGGCCAGGGTTAAGAGCAAGGATGAGGTTCAGGGTTTGTGTGCAATGCCAAAACATCATATTCACTGTAAGCATCACTTCCTTATACAGCGTATAAAAAGCCAAAAAATGAAGCACTGCCATTTAAGGTTTCCAGCCACAATTTGTACACATTTACTAGTTATTCGGTGAACACATCAACATCATGGAACCAGTAAATGAATGCCATTACACTTTCCATTAGCCAGTACATAGCAACAGAGCATGAGAAAAAACAATCATTAACTGTTTAACAAAATCAACTATGAGTAAATGCCACCTGTCAATTGCAACCTCTCAGTAACTACTAGTTTTTGAAACATGCTACCAGTAAGTAAATGCTCCCTATTAGAATTTGGTGCTTGTTATAACCTTTCACTTGAATATGCTGCCAGTCAGTAAATGACACATTTTGAAACATCAAAGGAAAAATAACAAGTCTGAAGCTTTCACGTGTAATATATGATCTAATGCTGTTTTCCTCCATGGAGAAAGGATGAGAAGTACAAAAAAAAATATTTCGAAGGCTTTCCAAATGTTATTAATTTATTGTTATTGAAGTTGATTTTTCTATATTTATACCTGTTTGTATTATTCATTATATACATCTTCAGCACACGAATCTCATAGTAATTGTTTTCCCCCTGTACACATCCTGTGCTCTGTTTGCTTTGAACAGTGAAAATGTTTAAATAATTCAGTAAGAAAAATGAACACAAACTCCCTGCTGATTAAAGAGACGGCCCTGTATAACTCAATAGCTGTATGTCGGGCAACCTAAACAACAGTATTAGTTGATCCCTCTAATATTTCACAATGTCTTTTTATGTCTCAGTTGGCCTATTTTCTTTCATCAATGTTTGAAACATACTACTAGCATTCTTCCAGATCCCAAATACTGCCCTTCCTAGAGTTAAAGTGGATGCAAAGTCTCCAAAATAAACTCCCATGATAGGTTCTCTTATGGGGCAATAGTAATGGCAGTGTGTTTTTTTTACAGCAATTTAATCTCTAAATGCCTTTTCCCTAGCAGTGTTTCTGTGCAGTCACATGGTTGTCTCGGGTCTTCCTGCCAAGTAGAGAGCCACCAGTGAAACTAAACCTTTGCTGGTTTAGTTTCCATTTCAGGAGAGGAGGGCAGGGGTGGAGAGAGGAGGGGCTTCACATATACCATGAAAATGACAGGAAGGGAGGGAGAAAGAGGGAGATACAGATGCTGTAAAGAGAGCAGGATGACAAAAAGTCAGTTTACTGACAGGAAAACAGGAACAGGCAGGATCAGCCAGGTATTATACTATATGGAAAAGGATAAACAACATTGCAAAAAATTACCTGCCAAAAAATAATGAAGGAAGGAGGGATCAAAGATAAGAAGATAGGATCAATCGATCAAATGAAGGATCGATTGATTGAAAGAAGGACTGGTTGAAGAACGGATTCGTCGATCGATCACAGGAAGGATCAGTCAGTCGATCGCAGTAAGGATTGGTCGGTCGATCGCAGGAAGGATCAAAGTAAGGAAACATCGATCAATGTATTGCAGGAAGGATCAAAGTAAGGAGGGGTCGCCGGAAGGAAGGGTCAGTTGCTCAATCCCAGGAAGGATCGATCAGTCGATCAGGGGAAGAATTGGTTGGTGGATCACAGGAAGGATCAAAGTAAGGAAGGATCAGTCAATCTATAGCATGAAGGATAAAAGTAAGGAAGGATCACAGGAAGGGTCACAGGAAGCATCGGTTGATCAATCGCAGGAAGGATCTAAGTAAGGAAGGATTGATCGATCACAGGAAAGATCGGTTGGTCGATCGCCATGAGCAGAAGTAATGTACCAACTACTTTTACTAATAGCAGGCAATACCCTTTTTGGTGCAATCTGATGGAAATACAGTCAAATCAGTTTGCATTGTTTATATAGTAAGCACAATCTATTGGCCACTCTTTTCTTTGTAGTGTAAATCACATTTTTTTACTCAGTTCTGAAAAAACTGGAGTCTGTCAAATTTTAATTCTGTGTCCCTATTAGGGAGATTTCTCCTCATTTCCTGTCATGATAGGTAGAAGGACTAGTACCAATACTCTAATATACTAAAGGAGAAGAGAATGTTCACTAGTTTGCTCAGCCTAACAAAAACCATTGTGTGCAAAAGAAATTAATAAAATGACTTTTACTTTCCCATTTTTTGATGATTGACATTTACAGAACAACATATATCAAAGTTAAAACTCTATTCCTTGAGAAAATTGGGCCATTGTTTTTTTTGTTCAATTTCTAGTTTTAAGAATGCATATTGAATATATACTAGAGCTTTAATTATTGCTATGGCAATGTAATCCTATGATGACTGTGTCTACCCTTATTATCATGTGTCATTATTAACCAGCTGGAAGGAGACCTGCTATCCAGCGGGCCACAGGGTAAATGATGTAATTACAGGGATTATAAGATCATTATGTTGCATGTTACGTGACTTAGAGACCTCTATAGACATTCATGTGCTCGAGGACACTAATGGCATCCAGTCAGCTGCTGCAGTGGTTCTCATCCCATTAAGCCTAGAACATCCTTACATCCTAGTACATCCTAAGGCTGCTCTTCAATCATCATCAGATTCAAAGTTGCACTGAAAAATGACAGTTGGAAAATTAAAGTTTTGATATAATGGATTTCAGTTTGAAATCCATTTTTATTTCAAATACTTGATGGATCTATCCAGTTTTGGACTTTATACCAGGATCCACAACGTCACTCACTTATTTCTATAAAACCCTGGCATTGAAACACCTCACTAGCCAGGTTTCAACAGCACACTTTCTATGTCCCCTTTAAGATTGCTGCCATATAAGTAAAAGAATAAAAGCTTTATTTATTTTATATATTTATTTTACTTAGTAGACTTGCATTGTGTTTATGTAAATTTCCATGCATTCACATGCATTTCATAGATGTAGCATTTCAATGCAATGGAATGCACTGCACATGACACCAGTGCCATGGTGTAAACAGGACACATAGAAAACAATTGTTTTCTATGTTTCTTTGTGATGACTTGCATTCTTCCAGTGTAGTAAAATGCAGGTCACTGCGGTATGTGTGAACAGGGCCTAAGGCGTTTTCATTTGTGCATAGTATGTTTAAATTGCGCTAATTTGTTTGTGTTTAAAATATGTTTTTTTCTTCATCCTTTCCTAAAATTGATATAGCTCTGCCACGTAGCACAGCTAGCTCAGTGATCTAATCTTTCTCTCTTAAAGCAACAGAGCTAGGCTACCTCTCCACCCTAGACCCTTGCAGTTAGGGTGCACTTTACAGAGCATTACAAGGTACTAAGATCAAGTCAAATTTAGGTATATGAATATAACATAAATAAGTATATTTAATCATTTTTTTTACCAAATTCATAATTGTAGTTGTTACTGTTTTTATTTTGGGCATTTAAGTTTAATATTCCTTAGTTGGTCATTATTTCTGCACTTGGATAGGAGTGAGATTAGCAAAACTAATCCATGGAGCTTAATTGTTATTAGGACCAGGGACAAACCATTACACGGTACTTCCAGGCTTTTGATTATTCTGCCCATATATTTACTCATATGTTAGAGGTTAATCCTCTATTGTAAAATTTGCAAATTTGTTCCTGAATAGCTTCATCTTCTATAGATCACATGCTTGAGAGTGTACCTTGTGTTAATATTTCCATATTAAACCAAAATGTTGTTTCATTTTGCCAACATACTTAAAAAAAGTAGTAAATTCTGATCCGCTACTAAGGGCAACAGCTCTGTTTTAACTTGCAATCCTCTTTCATAAATCAGCCTCATTTTAGACCATATTAGCAACAACTGTCAGAGGAGTAAATTAAATCTGAAGTTTAGTTATTTTTTTAAAGTGATTGTAGAAACTTTTTTTAAAAAGAACAAATGTTTTTTCTATCTGCTCTGTGCAATGGTATTGCACAAAGCCACTCCAAACCCCCACCTCTGGGGGCCCCCACCGGTGCTCTTGGTGCCTCTTCTTCTCTAAGTGCCCCCCATAGCAAGCTGCTTGCTATAAATTCACTCGTGCAGGTTTGATCCCAGGCTGGACTGTGTGTGTCTATAGAATTGGCTACCATGGCTCTAAGCCAAACCAGTGAGATAGGGGAGAAGAGAGGGGAGAAGAGCTGTTGCAGATGGGACAGCGCTGGATCAGCTGAAGACTCAGGTAAGTGTAAAGGGTAACTGGAGGGAGCTACTATTGAAAGGAAATGAAAGGTATTTTACCTTAATGCAGAAAATGCATTAAGGTAAAAAAAAAAAAAACAACCTTTTACCTTTACAACCACTTTAAGCTATAGCTACAGTCACATAACTTACATGAAATGCAGTCCCAGGTCCTGCAGGCTGATGGTTCCTGCAGGAATTTGCTTTCCAGGGATGCCCAGTCCTCTTCACAGGTACTGAAAGTACAATCAAAGGCAAAACTTTTTTTTTCATTTTGGACAGAGTGGAGATGGATTAGAACACTTGTTAGTTTGTATTCCTGTCTGGGCCCCCATAAGGGATATTTCCCCTCTCTATTTGTCCTGTTTACCATTATCATTGACAGTAAAAGAAAATCCCAAATTTTGGGTTGAAACATAACAGAGGGGACATCTTCCAATGGAGACATTAGTTCTGGTGACCTGGGGGTCCCCAAGAGATTTCCTTAGTTGGCAGGGATTTCCTCTCAGGGCAGAGAAGTGAATGGAAATCACCCCAATGGGACACAGATGGCAAAAAATAAACTGACAGGGGTTATAACCCTCCCTTACTCCATCCAATATGTAAAAAAAAAGTTTTGCCTATAGTTCTACTTGAACTTCTGGTGCTGCTGGAGATTCTAAGCTTCAGGTATAACACAATTCTTTTGTCTTCTCCTCCACTGACAAAAGTCATTGCATTGCTTTCACAGAATGTAACATGTTCTGTAAATTGGGAGAACTGGATAAATGACAGAATGCTCCCCGTCATTCACAGAATGGAACACATTGTTTGAAAACTAGGCAATGACTTGTTAGTGGAGAGGAGGACATAATGGTGAGCATCTGTCAGGACCTTCTTCATTATACTTCAATGTTAAATCTGAAGCTATTAACCCCTGCAGCACCAGAGGTTCAGTGCCATGAAGAGGACTGGGCATTACTGGAGAGATTTCTACAGGAATCATCAACCTGCAGGACGGGACATGAGACATACTTTATTGCACTTTATTTTACTTTAAGTTATGTAAACACAACTTTAGCAAAGAAAATAAATAAACAAAAACTACATATTGAAGCAACAGGGTATAGAGGGATTATAGCGGTGCCCATAATCAGAGAAAAAAAACACACTTTTTAGAAACAATAAAGTTTTATTTGCAGAAGGTTAAAAAGTAGGGTTCAGATAAAAACCAGAGTAATAATACATATCACAATGGTCATTGATGTCCATATGTGGAGATGATCAAAGTGTGGTTTCGGATCCCAACATGTTTCACCAAAATTGGTTTCCTCAGGAGATATACAGATCACCACTACTCCACAACTAGCAAAGACAAAATCATATGCATAGACAAATAATTATTCACAAAATACTATAAATGCGATACAGTCAATATATATAATATAGGGTCAATTATTCTGTCCAATCCCTTTAGAAACCTCACGCAAAGGAAAGGTCAGGGAACACCACCAAATGATTCTACACCAATATGGTGGGGAGGTTCTGTTCAGTCACAGGGGACACAAGCAGACCAGGCTAAAAAGAATATAGTGAAATATCAAAAATCTTAAAGATTATTGGACCAAAAAGGACAAAATGTGTCCAATCAAGGGCTAACATAGCCTCAGTTGCTACTTACTGACACTCTGATATTAACAGGAAACATTTCTGGGGCGCCAGCTCCATCTGCGATAACTGTAGATTAGCATTGCCAAAAGTCAGCCACTACAATGGAAAAAAAATGAAAAAATAGCCTGATATAGTATATTTAGTGCAGTGCCCTCATACTATAAAACACCAAAACACAAGCACAGAGATTATCAACACGGACTATGGTTTATAACTTTTACAGCCAATCAGGCATGGGTATCTACTAGGTTTGCCAAATAGCTTCCAGGCAGCAAACAAGTACCAACTTATCACCAAATTTAGTCTAAGTATAATTTATAAGGAATATCACCATCGATAACAAATTCAGCATGCAGGCTGTAAACACAACACTGCAGGTGCAGTCTGACAAAAAAGACCTAAAAGAGAATGACTTACCTGCAGTCACCGATCGAATACAGATGAAAAATCGCCACTGCGCATGCGCCAGTGATAGGAACCAGAAGGCATAGCGGGGAAATGAAAGGGGAGGTGCCAGATGGAGGGTGATGCCACCATTCTGGACAAACAGCAGCAGGCAGACTGACTCCCACAGAATCCTCTCACATCCCAGTCAACCAGGTCTGTGGTAAACACCAGGAAAATCTGGTGTGAGGGGTATCAGATGGATAAATTAGCTGGTGCAAACTAGATGAACAAATCAGGAAAAGTCCCGCAAATGCCCCGGGCGTCAGTGCGACCGCACACATGACCCACCGCCTGCCAATAGCGGATGTCACAGGGAGCGATCCCCACCCAAAACACAAGGGTTGTCTGAGAAATCCAAGGGGGTTGCATTACCCAAAATACCGGTGAACCTCCGGTGGGTATGCAACAAACTGGACAGAATAATTACACAGTAACATCCAAATACAACAACCCAAATACATACTGTTACACCATTTGTGTCTATTCAATACTATACAGTCATTCAACATATAATATCTGCACAAGGAGGCAGAGAGAGCACAGGTGAAGAGGAGAAGAGAAAACATGGAACCGACCACAAAATATATTACAAAAAAGACATAAAACTTAAGTATTCATTTAACCCCAGGTACGAGGTGGCTTTTAAATCATAAATCCACCAAGTTTCTAATTGTAACAGAGTTCGATCTATGCTTTCACCTCTTGCATGTATAGGTACATGTTCGAAGGCCATGAATTTAACCATATTTATATCAATTAGACAGTTATGTTGTAGGCCCACATGTCAGCTGATAGCTGTATCCATGAGGCCATTCTTTGATCCTTTATACGTTTATAGAATGGGTGGTTGGTCTTGCCTACGTAGAAACTTCCAAATATTCAGGCATTTGGCCAAATATACCACTCCTATGGTCTAGCAAGTAACTTTGTATTTTATAGAGTGGACTTGATGGTTAGGAAGAAGAACTTCACAACAGTGTGTTATATGAAACGACAAACATCTTCCACATGCAAATGTGCCTGTTTTTGGTGCAAGGGTCCGAGCTGTAATCTCAAAATGGCTCTTTACCAAACAGTCCCTAAGAAAGGTAGCTCATTTATATGTAATTTCCGGGTAATGTTTGATATGTTTACTGATGGTAGGATCAGCCGTTAAAAGAGGCCAAAAGTTATCCAGAACAGTTCTTATTTGGGTATGTTGTCTCGAGTATTGGGTTATAACTCTCACTGGTTGATCTGAGTTTAGATTTAGTTGAAAAAATAAGAGAGTTTCTTTCTTGTTTGTTGGCTTTATTGTATGTCTTTTCCTAAGTAAAACATTGCCAATGTATTGATACCAGGAGATCATGTGCCCTAGAAGATCAGAACGGTCATCACGTGCAAATTGTTCCCTCTCCCACCCCCACCAGGTACAGGTTGGCATACGATGGGGCACAGCGTGTCTCCATCGCAACCCCCTGCACCTGTCGGTGGTGGGAGGGACCAATCATAAAAATGTTATGAGTAAGGATGAACCTGAGCAATTCTATGATAAATTGGTTGTATTAATCTGCTAGTTGTCCCCTTTCTTTCAACTGATTTTCTACAACTTCTATTCCTTTGGTGTGTGGGATAGTGTTGTACAGGCTCTCAATATCGATTGCCACTAGCTACATATTTGCAGGGAGATACATGCCGTCAATGATTTTCAAAAGGTCAGTGGTGTCCTTTATATATGAAAATAATGAGATCATGTATGGACATATATGTTTATTCACAAGAGAACTAGCATTTTTTAGTCAAACTCTGACAACCAGATATGATAGGTCAACCAGGTGGATGTGTCATGGATTTGTGTATTTTAGGCAAGGCAAAGAAGGAGGGAATTTTTGGTTCTCTAATGTATAGATGTATCTTTATCTATAAGGCCTTTGTGAAAGGCTTTCAAAATTATATGATGATATACATTGCAAAAATTTTCAACTACATTCTTAGAAATAGGTCGGTACCATTTTGTGTTGTCTAGAATGTCAAGACACAATGGGGGTTATTTACAAAAGGCAAATTCACTTTTCACTACAAGTGCAAACTACAAGTGCAAAGTGTATTTGAAATTGCAATGAAAGTGCACTTGGAAGTGCAGTCGCTGTAAATCTTAGGGGTAGATCTGAAATGAGGGGAAGCTCTGCTGATTTTATCATCCAATCATGTGCAAGCTAAAATGCTGTTTTTTATTTTCCTTGCATGTCCCCCTTGGATCTACAGCGACTGCACTTCCAAGTGCACTTTCAGTGCAATTTCAAGTGCACTTTGCACTTGTAGTTTGCACTTGTAGTGCAAAGTGGATTTTCCGTTCGTAAATAACCCCCATTGTTTCATGGTTCTCAACATTCATAACAACAAGGTTTACCCCTTTTTCTGCCGGTTTGATGACTATTTGGTGATATTTGAAAGGATTTTATAGCTTATTTCTGTTTTTTCGATTATTGAGACCTGGGTTCTCAAAGTTCATTTTTTCAATCTCTCTTGTGGCTTGCTGGACAAAAGCCCAGATGTTAGGGTTTTTGCTAAGCCAAAGAAATGCCTTGGATTTAGGTTTGAAGGATACAGATTGATTGGACACATTTTTTCCATTTTTTTCTCTTTGGTCCAATAATCGTTAAGATTTTTGATATTTCACCATATTCTCTTCAGCCTGGTCCGCTTGTGTCCCCCATGACTGCACAAAACCTACCCTCCATATTGGTGTGGAATCATTTGGTGGTGTTCCCTGACCTTCCTTTGGGTGAGTTTTCAAAAGGGATTGGACAGAATAATTGCCCTATATTATGTATATTGACTGTATAGCATTTATAGTATTTTGTGAATAATTATTTGTCTATACATATGATTCTGCCTTTGCTAGTTGTGGAGTAGTGGTTATCTGTATATCCCCTGAGGAAGCCAATTTTGGCAAAACATGTTGAGATCCAAAACCACATCATCTCCACATATGGACATCAATGACCATTGTGATATGTATTAACTACTTGCCGACCAGTCGCCGTCATTGTACTGCGGCAGGTTGGCTTGTTCCCATGAAACCCTCGTCATTGTATGTCGGCTTGGGAACTCTAGTTTGTTGGCACTGATCTGTGTGTTTCCCCAGGCAGCCCATCCCCCATACAGTTAAAACACACCTGCAGGGAACACATTTAACCCCTTGATCGCCCTGGATGTTAACCCCTTCCCTGCCAGTGTCATTAGTACAATAATAGTGCATATTTTTAGCACTGATTACTGTAATAATGTCACTGGTTCCCAAAAAAGTGTCAAAAATGTCAGTTAGGAGTCCGATCTGTCCGCCACAATGTCGCAGTCATGCTAAAAATAGCAGATCGTGGCAAATCTGCTAGTAAAAAAAATAATAATAAAAATGCCATAAATCTATTCCCTATTTTGTAGACGCTATAACTTTTGCGCAAACCAATCAATATATGCTTATTGCAATTTTTTTAACCAAAAATATGTAGAAGAATATATATATTGGCCTAAACTGAGGAAGAAATTTTGTTTTTTTTATATATTTTTTGGGGATATTTATTATAGCAAAAAGTACAAAATATAGCTTTTTTTTCAAAATTGTCACTCTTTTTTTGTTTATAGCGCAAAAAATAAAAACCACAGAGGTGATCAAGTACCACCAAAAGAAAGCTCTTTTTGTGGGCACAGTTATAATACCGCTATACTCTTCAATATATACTCAATAGGGATGAGGTGCCGGATAGTATATTGTCACCCAACCGTTATTCAAGCTACTTAATAAAAACTACATTTCAGCTTTAAAGCATTACCAGACTAGATAACGTTTCTGATACAGAAAAAAAACACTACTATCTTGCTAAAGCTTTTTTACAGATAGGGTACAGTGTTGCCTTTTCCAGTCTCTGTAATCTTTATAATTCTGCTAGAGGCTCAAGCAGCAAGTGACAGAACAGGAAACAGAAAAGAAAAAATAAATTCTCCTTTATTCGGTACAGATTTCAGTATGGAAGCACAGCTAATAAGTAAGAAGGAGAAGCAGCCATGACTGGACATTTTGACATTATAGGTGAAGTTGCAGCCCCCACAGCTCTGTAGCTAGGCTTTATGGTTTACTATGGAGCTGGGGATGCAAGTTTGATCCAGGTAGGAGAGGAGAAGTAGCATGAGAGATGAAAGTGATTACAGTAGAATGGGGTCACGTGTGCGTTGCTGCAGGTCCTATTCCTACTCTCACTGCTCTAATAGATTTGTCATTACTTCTCTGTACCTCTGCAGGTACTAATATTTCTATAGTATATTTGACCTTTTTTTGCACACCTATACATCAGTCTACAGTCTACAGTACTATTAGTTCTATCTTTCTCTGTCTAACAGCATGTAGAGAAGCATCCAAAAAATGTGTACACTACAAAGCAGTATGTCATTTGTTTTATATCTCTGCTTTATGTTATATGCATTTTTAAAAGAAAATAACAATCTACAGTAAGAAATAATCATATCCTCCAGATACATATGAAATGACTGAAACTATAACAGTGAGTAATATTTGTTAATATATTACTTTCTATTCTGCTTTTAATATATCACTTTCTCAGATCTTGGTAAAAAAAAAAAAATTAATAAACTACCTTTAGATCTAAAAGTGACCCTGTTGATAGATTAAATGACTTAACAAAAAGTCCTATCTACAAACAAAAGGACTAATACGTAACTGTTCGGCTGCTGAAGCTGCTAATCTATTGTCTCTTGAAGTGGAAGTCCAGCCTAAAGCCTGGTACACGCTATAGGTCTTTTTCCATTTAACACAACAGGTTGAACAAAAAAAACTGTCAGTTCCAGTCGGAGCCACTGTACTCACTATGCAAAGTACGTACAGCAATCTCCCACGCTGAGCTGTTAAGCGTTGATTGGGAGTCAACCGGCTGCTGGTTTTCCAGCATGCATGTCTGACAGAAGCCGGCCAAAAAGAAGGGTCCTGTCAGACAGACCGACATACACATGGGCCGAATGTCATTCTGTACTTGTGTACCCGGCTTAAAACTAAAATCTCTAAATCTACTTGCAGTCACAATCAAAGACCTATCTAGCCCTGTAAAGCAAAAATTTCTATATATGCCTTCTCTGAAACAACTCCAGTCCGTTCTCCAGTGACGAAAGCTCTGTGCAGGAGACAGCCGACAACAGCTGGGAAATGCCTGGGAAGTGACGCCACCCATAGAGTTACTATGGGGCTTCTGTTGTCAGCTGCCTCTTCTGCACAGCATTCCTACAATAAAGCATGGAGGTGGTAATATACTGTTATGGGGTGTTTCTCTGCAGCAGGGAATAGAGCACTTGTCAGAATAGAAGGAAAAATGGACGGGGCAAAATACCATCAAATTCTTGGGGAAAAGAATGCTGCCCTCTTCCAGAAAGTTGTCAATGGGAAGAAGGATTACATTCCAACATGACAATGACCCAAAGCACACAGCAAAAATTACCACACAGTGGTTGAAGGAGAGAAAGGTGAATGTCCCTGTAGCTCTTAGTCAGAACCCATTGAAAATCTGTGAAATGACTTGAAGACTGCAGTCCACAGATGGTCACCATCAAACTTAACTGAACTTGAGCAGTTCTGTAAAGAAGAGTGGGCAAATATTGCAAAGTCTAGATGTGCAAAGTTAGTAGAGACATATCCAAACAGACTAAAGACTGGAATTAAAGCAAAAGGTGGTTCAACAAAATACTGACACAAGGGGGTGATCCCTTTTCCAACACTCATTGCATATTATAAGTTGCACTGAGTAAATACAGCCGAATAAGACAAAAACTCTGTCTTCATTTCAGGCTGCAAAGCATATATATATATATATATATATATATATATATATATATATATATATATATATATATATATATATATATATATATATATATATATATAAAACAAAGTACTGTCAAGTTACCATGGATAGCACGTCTTTGTGATGTGACTGTAATTGCCATGTTTTGAAGTAACACTAGTAAAGTGTAGCAACTATACTTTTTTTTGGGTGGACATTCCTTTCTTTAGATGTTGTAGGAGGCCTCTGGCAAGGAGTTGGGCATAGGATGCCAGAGGTTTAGGGCTTCAAGCAGGTGGGGTGTTGTATTAGCAAGAAGAAGTGGGACAGGGCCTTGTACTCTTTTGGTGCCAACACCAAGCCATTTCCTAGCACCCTTAAATATACAATTCCGGGATCGAACTGCCTTGCTGCATCCCCCTGCTGCATCAGGAGTTCTGTTTGTAAGGGCATAACATAGAAGGGCATGGTTCTGTAGGACTCAGCACAGGCAGAGAGCACAAGGAGTTATCAGCTCACAACATTCCTGGCAGGATCAACATGTATTTTTTGAACTTCTAAATATCAAACAGATATAACAAAACATTTTCAATAGTATATTTAACAGACCAAAAGGAACAAAATACAAACATTTTTTGTTTTAGAGTTTTTAAGCTTGTTAAAGCATCTTGAGCATGCAGCACATGTTAGGGTATGTTGGATGCCTGGTCCCTGGCTCTTTTCTCTGGCCTCTATGTCACTGCTCTCTTCAAGAGTGTTAGATGCAGATGATTCTTCAGCAACCTTAGCAAAATCAGTGGTGAGGGTGGCAGGACAGTTACCTGCTTACAAAGTATTAACTGCGGGGAGAACTTTGATAAACTTTTTTAATCTAGGGATGGAGTATCTTTAAAGAAAATGCCTTCCCAAGACAAAAGATTTTATGTGCAACAGTTCATTATGTCTTCAACAAGTCATGTCTTCGTCTGCCTATGTCTGCACCAATGATGGTTCACAAAACCAGAATTTCCAAGCATTTTGTAGCTGTTTGAAATGCTTCAAATGAATGTTTTTTTTTTTATTTTTTAATAGGAAATACTTACACTGTGACCTTATGCCTAATGGTGTTTAGAAAATCGCCTGCATTTTGCAAGAATATTCAAATGATCTCACCTTTCACTGTAGTGTATAAATACACACATAAAAATCTCTCTTAAAATGTCCATAAAATGCTTATAAACCTAGCTAAATGTGCTTACGTGCTTTCTTAGTCCCCAGAAGTCACCACAATATGTTTTAAAACACTTGAAAATTGCCCATTAGACACTTATCAAGCTCACATTAAATGAAAACACTCACAAATACTCAAACATAAATGCTAGGTATGCCAACTTTTTATGTTCAACTTGTATATGTAATTCTAGAAATAGCTGTGCTGGATAATACAAGGGTCTTGTTATACTAAAGGAGCAGGGAGTGTTCTTTTAGCAAAGTAAATGGTCCCTGAACTTAGTAAATGAGGTGAAGCTGTGTTTTACCCAGTGGCGGCTGGTGAAGTTTTAGGATGGGGGGGCACCAGACCCCGCCCTTCCTTTTGGACCCCTCCCACTTGGTGAAAATGGGCGTGGTTTCAGCAAAATAGTGGGCGTGGCTCTAAGATGGTGTGGTTAGCGTCTGAGATGAGCGAGGGATGGAGGGAGAGGGAGGGAGAGAGGGAGGGACAGCAGGCCCCGATCCTACACAGCAATAGAAATATGTGTATTCTAGAAAGTTTAACAATCAGCAGATAAAGATACTCCAAACACCTGGTGTTAGCACTTCAATCATCCCGGCACCATGGTTGTTATGGTGTCAGGATGATTGAAGCACAATATTTCTATTATTACATTGCAATTTAAAATGAAATCATTCAACTCACCATAATGCAGAATCACTGGGAGCCTTGAGCGTGTCACTTGCCACGACGCCTGCCATCAGATGTCCCCAGCGGAGTCCGTCCTTACATCAGGTGCCCCCAAGCGGAGTCTGTCCTTAAATCAGGTGCCCCCAGCAGCGTCCGTCATTACAGCAGGTGTCCACAGCGGAGTCCGTCCTTACATCGGGTACCCCCAACGGAGTCCCTCCTTACATCAGGCGCCCCCAGCGGAGTCCCTCCTTACATCAGGTGCCCCCAGCGGAGTCCCTCCTTACATCAGGTGCCCCCAGTGAAGTCCCTCCTTACATCTGTGTCCCCATCAGCGGAGTCCCTCCTTACATCTGTGCCCCATCAGCGGAGTCCCTCCTTACATCTGTGTCACCGTCAGTGGAGTCCCTCCCTACATCTGTGTCCCCATCAGCGGAGCCCCTCCTTACATCTGTGTTACCATCAATAGAGCCCTTCCTTACATCTGTGTTCCCAGTGCAGCCCCTCCTTACATCTGTGTCCCCAGCGGAGCCCCTCCATACCTCTGTGTCCCCAGTGGAGCCCCTCCTTACATCTGCGTCCCCAGCGGAGCCCCTCCATACATCTGTATCCCCAGCGGAGTTTGTCCTTACATCTGTGTCCCCAGTGGAGCCCCTCCTTACATCTGTGTCCCCAGCGGAGTCCCTCCTTACATCTGTGTCCCCAGCGGAGCCCCTCCTTACATCTGTGTCCCCAGCAGAGTCCGTCCTTACATCTGTGTCCCCAGCGGAGCCCCTCCTTACATCTGTGTCCCCAGAAGAGCCCCTCCATCTGTGTCCCCAGTGAAGCAGCAGGGTCCTCTTTACATCTGTGTCCCCAGCGGAGCAGCAGGGTCCTCCACATAACTGTGTTCCCAGAAGCACAGCACTCCTTCAGGCCACATCTGTGCTATTTCCTGGCTTTCTCCGTGTGTTCAGTGGAGAGGGGAGGGGCCTCCCCTCTCCACTGAACACAAGGGGATTAGTCCTCATGGCGGCCATCTTTTTGTAGCCTGCCGGAAGTGACTTTGTTCTCACACTGAGAACAAAGCACCCAGCTGGGTGCCGGCGGATGCTGCTCGGCACGATCGATTGCGCTGGAAAGCAGCTCCAAACCCCGCCAATGAAGCGCCACGTCTGCAATCTCATGATTGCATTGATGTGGCGCTTCCCATAGTGCACTGTGTCCGGCGCCCGAACACAGTGCACTTAGTTAAAGGAAATTTTTTTTTATTTTATTTTTTCTTAAAGGGGACGTTTTTTTTACAATTTTTTTGTGACTACAGAAGGGGGGGGCGCCCCCTATGGTCAGGCCGCCACTGGTTTTACCCAATCATGTGCTTGAAAATGTTTGCACATGATTGGGTGTTCAAAATGACCACAGATTCATCTTATTCATCTTATTTACTAAGATCACTGGGCATTTACATTAGAAACCCCTGTCTCTTTAGTAAATCAAGCGTCCAGACACAGAAGGCCTTTTTTCCTCCTGTATATGTTGCTTTTTGAAAAAGCAATAGATATTAAAACAATATGTTACAAAAGCTACTTTTTTTCAACTGCTAATCACTGTGCAAAGGCAAGATAAATTTAGAATGTACTGACAGAATAATGTGATCTAAACACATGCGGAAGCTTTGCATTTAATGATAAAAATGATAATTGGATTTGGATTCCCTATAATCCTAAAACGCAGTGGGGGAGATTTACTAAAACTGGAGCACTCAGAGTCTGGTGCAGCTGTTGCATGGTAGCCAATCAGCTTCTAATTCCAGCTTGTTCAATTTAGCTTTAAGCTTCTATGCAGAGCTGCACTCAGAGCTGCAGATATTGCATGCTCCAGTTTTAGTAAATCTCCCTCACTGACCCCCAGTAACTAAACACCTTGTTCAAGTTACCATTTTGCCACACATCTAAAGTTAGCCATAGATGGTTCAAATCTCGGCCAGTTCAGCCAAGACTTAAACCATTTATGGGCAGGCAGATTGTACCCAAGTCTATCCATTAATCAACTTGAGTACAACCAGCATGTTGGACTTTTAATTCAATTATTGCCAGCGGCTATAGCTGCTACTAATAATTAAGCCTAGAACACACTAGTATTTTTTTTTTTCGGTCAACTCAGCGGGGCTGAAAAAAAACCTGACAGCTCAGGAGGAGACGCTGTACTAACAATCTGATGTTAGTACAGTGATCTCCCCTGCTGTGCTATTGTGTTCTACCAGGGGGAAGGCCCCCCACCAGAACACTCCGGTCAGCGATCTCAGCCATTGATCGGGAGCCGATCGGCAGACCTTTTTCGGTCATGCCCTATCGACATCTGTCAGACTGGCTGCAGTACACACATTGTTGAATTTCGACCGGTTTCTATTAAGCAAGCCAATGCCGTCTGACTTTCAGCCCATGTGTACTAGGTTTAACTGTGTTCTCCCAACAAGGGTGGCTCCCCGTGTTCCCCCCTGCCAGGGGAGCACAATAGCTCCGTAGGAGGAATTTCCCTATCAACACTAAGTGTGTTGATGGGAGAATCAAGCAATTTTGTTTCCTGCAACCTGGGGTTGCAGGAAAGAAGATCTCACCATCTATGGCTGGCTTAACATCTTTACATTAATTGATAAAAACTAAATTTGATTCTGAATTTGTTGAAGTCGTGTAACAAAATGGCCACGCATTAACTAAATAGCCAGCTCAATTTAAAATATATCTAAACATTCTCTCCAGCTAAAATTTAGGCAAATTTTGATAACAACAATATAGCTGTGTCCAGCTCTGGGTTAGTTTGCATTTCTACATACATACATTTTTACAACATTGTTTTACAGGTTTGATAGAACTCTAGGTGGCAGTTAGGATAAACGGTTAAATCTGGAACTGAAATTGGTTTGAGTTGTCTTACCAGCCTAAACATTTGTAATTCTTTCTGACAGTTTTCTAATGCAGACATTCGTGATAAACTGCACGTCCAGGGTCTGACCTCACTTTTCTCCACTGCAGTTAAAACAATAAAGCTTGGCCAAAGGCTGATTTAGTCTGTGACTGGGCAGTAAAGGGACAGCAATATACTTAATGAGGTCAGCTCTTTCCTCCAGCCAGCCTGTGCTGTGCAATGACGGGTTTGTGGTATTACTGTAAGAGGCTAATATAGTACCCAGGTACCTTTCAGCTCTCACACCTGTACACCCCCTATGGACTAGAGCATATTTTATGTTTCTGCTATGGACTTGTTAAAAAGGTATTAAACCAAAATTGTAATATATTGCAGTTTACCAATCATTAGATGTGGTGGTGGCTGCAACAGTCTTCTTTTCTTTTTTTCTTTTGTTTTCACCGGGCTAATACAGGGTGTTTGATATACTAAAGGAGCAGAGAATGTTCTGGCCTTGAAGTGATCTGGCTAGCAATGAACCTCCTGTACTAGTGAGACACAACTCTGGATGAATGAGAACAGGAGGTACAGCAGACACCAGAATTGTCAGTCTGGGGGGAGTAGCAAATTTAGAACTACTAACAAATTGAAGTCAAACTTCAGATCACATTTAATAATCAGTTACAGCAAACATTTTTCCCCCTTTTGGATAAAGGTTTTGCATTAAATAAAAACTGATCATTTTAATCACCCCGGCCAGTGTTAAGTCCATGGAAACTGATACATTCTGCTGGTAAGTTTGTGCTGTGTTACCAGATGAAAATAAAAGAAAGCCTAAAAAGAAGAAAACAAATGCAGCCATCACATCTAAGAATCGGTAAGCTGCAATGCTATCAGCGTTTGCTTTTGGGTTTAATACTGCTTGAATTAAGTAATAACTTTATCATTACTTAAAGCGACACTAAGGTCTGGCTTAAAAAAAAAAAACAATGCATACAGGCATACCCCACTTTTAAGTACACAATGGGTTTTATTTACTAAAGCTGGAAAGTGCAAAATCAGGTTCACTTCTGCATAGAAACCAATGAGCTTCCAGGTTTATTACCAAAGCTTAATTGAACAAGCCGAGGTTAGAAGCTCATTGGTTTCTATGCAGAAGTGAGTCTGATTATGCACTTTCTAGCTTTAGTAAATAAACGCCATTGCGTACTTAAAGGTGGGGTATGCCTGTATATTCTTAACTCAAAAAAGTAGCTTCAATTTCACTTTGTTTTACTGCCGTGATATTACTTTCTGTTGATGGTTATGTTCATTCTGCATGGTCCCACTGTATGTAGGAATGCAGCCCCTCTTTTGCTCACTCCCGAGATGGACTAGGGACTATGGGATGTGTAATGTGCATGGAGGACAACTAATATACACTGCTAATTCCAACCACATGGAAGTGAGGGAACTTACGAAGGGTGTTACAAGGAGGCAGAAAACAGCAATAAATAATTTCATGAAAAATAGATTAACCACTTGCCTGCTGGGCACTTTCACCCCCTTCCGGCCCAGGCCAATTTTCAGTGTTCATGCAACACTGTGTCCATATGAATAGTTTCTTTTATACATCTTTGGAAATAAATAATTTTCTTCCATTGCTGATGTGCACTGATGAGGCTGCACTGATGGACACTGATAAGCTGCACTGATGAAACGGCACTGATGGGCACTGATAAGGGAGCACCGATGAGGCTGCACTAATATGCGGCACTGATAAGCACTGATGAACACTGATAGGTGGCACTTATGGGCATTAATAGGTGGCACTGAAGGGCACTGACAGGCATCACTGATGGGCACTCAAAGGCGGCACTGAAAGGCATCACTGATGGGCACTGACAGGCACCAATGATGGGCACTGAAAGGCAGCATTAATGGGCACTGATGGGGCTGCACTGATAATCAGGGCATTGATCATCAGGGCACTGATGATCAGTGCCCTGATTATTAGTGCAAATGTCAGTGCAGGGCCCAGATTCATAGCTTTTTATGAGTTTTTTTTTTCAAGCACATGATTAGAGCCTCTTATTGGCTTGAAAAATGGTTGGGCTTGGGGGCACAGTGCTCTGCTCCCCGAACCCACCCACTTGTGACACTAGTGAATTAATATTTGCTGTTGTCTTCCAGCCTCTCCTCTCGGCCAATCAGGACAGGTGGCAGATCAGGTTGGCCGGGAGGAGAAGCCAAGGAAGCCGTGGAGGGGTGAGTGTGGGGGGGGACCGTCACTGTGGAGGAGTGAGTGCAGGGGGGACTGTCACCGTGGAGGGGCTGAGTGTGGGGGACTGTCACCATGGAGGGGCTGCATGCAGGGGACCATCACCGGGGAGGGGCTGAGTTTGCGGGGACTGTCACCACGGAGAGGCTGAGTGTGGGCGGACCTGGGAGGGGTTTGTTTGATGCCCCCCCCAAAAAAAGCTTAGCCCCTAGCCGCTACTGGTTCTGGGAGAATGTCAATAGACACCATCCCAGAAATGTGCCACCACGCTGTAGCCGTCAGTCGGCTATAGTGTGGTCGGCAAGGGATTAAAGGGATATTAAGTAGTGAATGGAAATGGATTATTTTTGGAGAACAAGGATATAATTTAGTGTCACTTTATAACATATATTTTTTTTTTAGGACAAACGAGGCTTTCTTTGGTATTAATAATAATATTATGATAATGATGATTATTATTATTATTATTCAGTATTTATATAGTGCCAGCAGTTAGTGCAGTGCTTTATTTTAATTCTTTTTCAACAATGTCGTGCACAAATGATTTTATCTTTCATGAAATCCATAGACAACAAATGTAATAAACCTAAAAAATTCACGTATTACATACTTTGATTAGTGTTAGTAAAAAAGTGTTATTGTAGATAAAATCTTTCGATCTTGGTGCTGCTTTATCCTCTCATGCTCCAGTTCTGCTGTATGGGTTCTGAAAGAGACTGATACCAAATTAGGTGCTTACACTGCTTATTAAAAAAAAAAGAAACATGTAATGATGTACTAATGATTACAGATCTGCATTAAATGAGGTCTTTTATATCTGCCAAGAGTTTAGATTTAAGAAAAGCTACAATAAAAAATTATTATAAATAAAAGTCTGCCATTTATTTTAACACAGGTTTTTCTTTTTCCAAAACATTATGCTTCTTCGATCATAAAGTTAAAAAAAGAGCCTGACCAGGGTTCTTCTGACATTCTTCTTTCATACTGCTGTGAGGAATTCAGGTTCAATAACACTCATATTTATATGCTAAGTACAAAATTGGGCTTAGATTGCCTTATTACTCACCTGACTGTATATATAATCCAACTAAACTGGGAATCCAAGGCTCTTTCTGCCAGCTACCACAGTGGGCTGAGTTTTTACACTTAACAGCAGCTGTTTGTCAATTTTATTATCTATCTGCCAAACAGTCTGACTCAGCTAGTCATCAGCCAAGTCAAGGGCTGTATTTATAAAAATGGGAAAAATACACATTTCACTTACGGATGCACTTGGCTTTCTACACGCCCCGTTTCACATCATGAACTTTGTGGAAAATGCAAAGTCGTGAGGTATTGTTTCTTCTAAATGTCCCTATAATATGGTGATGGTACGATGGTATTTCTCCATTATGGCTTTATATAGCTAAGAGTAGTGAAGCTGTGGGTGAGAAGAGATAAAATAAAAACACTTTTCATGGCTCAGTGAATATCAGGTGTGCAAGGTTACCGTGTATCTTGCAAATAAAAAAAAAATAGCAATGGTAACAATATGCGAAGTAAAAAAGGCATCATACTGTGGAGATGCAGACAAGAGAAAATACATTTTGGTGAAATAATGAAGTTTTGGCAAAACACATTCTTCTAATATTCACAAGTATGTCTTTGATTGGATTGCTAATGTCTGTAGTAAAATATAAAGATATGGCTGCGCTTTACATATTAGATGGCAGATAGTTTTCATTGTTGCATAAGGAGATTCACTTTCTCCATTTGTTCCAGTAACCATTGTCACTAGGCTAAACATGAGGGAACGATCCAAGATTTTGCCCAAGGAAAGGAAGAAATGGAAAATCTTCCAATGAGTACACTCCCAGTGTCGTTCCAGTGACAACAGTTTAATAGGGGAGATTTCCTCTCACTTCTGATTGTATCTTCAGGATAGGAAGTAGAGGGGAGTCATCCGAATGACACACAAATGGCAAAAAAATCTTTACTCTATCCAAAATAAAAATGGGCTTAACGCCTCGTACACATGATGATAATACGAGGAATGATTGTCCGTTTTTTTATCATATCAAAAACCAATAGGTTACTAAAGTTACGAAAATTCTTGTATGACAGAATATAACCTCGGATATAATGTAATGTATTGTATTGTAATGTATTCTTTCTTTTCTGAGCATGCGTGGTCTGGTCTTCCGATTTTTTATGGATGAATACTGTACTAAACAAAAATCATTTGTTCTGGTATCATAGGAGAAATATTTTTGTGCTTGTCCCTTCGGATAATTTTGGATGAACTGTTTTCTCGAAAGCTGTGTACTAACGATCAGATTATCATATGATCACTTTGAAAGCGACATTTTTTGTTCGATTTTCTCATCGTGTGTACTAGGCATTAACCACTTACGGACCGCCCGCCGCAGTTTTACGTTGGCTGTTTGAAGGAGGATATCGTTGTTATGGCAGCAGCTAGCTGCCATAACCCCGGTATCCTCTTTTTCAGCTGGCGGTCTGCTACAAGATAGAAGTGGTCTCTGTGGTGGATTCCTCACCCGTCTCCATGACACTGCAGGGCGGAAGCAATGTTAAAACGTCACTTCCGCCCACAGCTCTTAAAGGGCCATTTTTTTTTTTTTTTTTTTTTCGTGTGTAATCGTGTGTAAAGTGTGGCTTCATTTTAAAAGTAGACAATACCACTCACGATACTTTCAATCAATGAGGGGGATTTGCTAAAACTGGAGCACAGAAAATGTAGTGCACTTGTGCATAGTAACCAATCAGCTTCTAGGCTTTATTATCAAAGCTTAATTGAATAAGAGTAACTATGTTACTATGAGGTTAATATGCACTGCTGTACCAGATTCTGTGTGCTCCAGTTTAAGTATATTTCATTCATATTTATGAAAAAAGAAAAGATGACTGTTAGCTGCCATCATCATCATCAAAAAAATCACAAGAGAGCTTATTTATACCTGCTAGAGTCAATGATAAATGGATGAATGGAATGACATCAATAAAGAGTAAAATAGCTGGAGAGGTCAGACTCATGCACATTACCATGAAGTAAAAACATAGTTTTCTTCTTGGAGATTAAAGAACATAAGTCCTAATGATATTTCATGAATAATATATTTTATAATAGTATAAAAGATACAATTTCTAGATTTAGTTAATGTTTTGAAAATGTTCTTGGTTTTTTTATAAATTTTAATGATGGCCCCTTGTGAGTTGGCAGAGGGACATCATTTTGAATAATTAAAGCCTAGCAGACAAAGTAGAGTGAGGAGAGGGAGGATAATATCAGTAAATATGCATAAAGTGTTAGAAATTGTATGCTCCTTAATGTTTATTACTGCATTCAAGTCAAAGCACATCAGCCTCTGTAGACATAAGTGAGAGATCCCAGATCAGACACACACCCCCTGTTTGTGGAGCAAAAGGAGGATAAAGTGAATAGTAACTTACTGTTTCTGATTTTATGAAAAGAGGCACTTCTACACATGAGACATATGTGTCAATTACAGTATATAACAAAATAATATCCTAATGGATCAATTGATGCTATATTTCAGCTGCCGGATCTGATCAGCTGCCAGATCCTTTTTAAGATGACTCTCTGTTTAGCTGACATCCTTTTCAAGATGACTCTCTATAAAACATACAGTAGATCATTATGACTGATGGATGTTTTAATAGAGTAACCATCTATATTTTATATTATAAAAAAATAATCTTACAGCTATTCATGACTATAGTCTTATGCCCCGTACACACGGTCGGACTTTGTTCGGACATTCCGACAACAAAATCCTAGGATTTTTTCCGACGGATGTTGGCTCAAACTTGTCTTGCATACACATGGCCACACAAAGTTGTCGGAAAATGCGATCATTCTGAACGCAGTGACGTAAAACACGTACGTCGGGACTATAAACGGGGCAGTGGCCAAAAGCTTTCATCTCTTAATTTATTCTGAGCATGCGTGGCACTTTGTTCGTCGGATTTGTGTACACACGATCAGAATTTCCGACAACGGATTTTGTTGCCGGAAAATTTTATAGCTTGCTCTCAAACTTTGTGTGTCGGAAAATCCGATGGAAAATGTGTGATGGAGCCTACACACGGTCGGAATTTCCGACAACAAGGTCCTATCACACATTTTCCGTCGGAAAATCCGACCGTGTATACGGGGCATAAGACAAACATGTAGCACCATGCCTACCAAATCATTTGTGCATTTAGGTTTAGACACAGTGACAGGTCATTACAAACAATTTGATTCTAGTATATTGCTAGGAATCTTTCTAATGGGTATTGACACTGAAAAATATCTCCTTGAGTACTCATAACTGAATGCTAGCAAACTGGTTTGACCAATTTTGAATTAGTGCCAATTTGTGGCAATCTAATCCATTCAATTACCTAATAAAAGGGTGTTTTGCACCCTTACCAGTTCACCCACTGTTTTAATAGCCCATTGTGGGTCCCATCCTTCCCCAAAGTTTCCCTCATAAATTTCTGGGTCATTCTTGGTGATTGGAAGTCACCAAGCATAAAGGTGAATGTCATTTATATTGATGAAGGGAAGAACAAACTTTACCAAAATCAAATAAAGACTTGCAAAAGTTCAAACTAAGGCATCAACACCATTATAATATGTCCAACAGAACTGTGTACCAATTATTTACTGTAGTATACTATTGCCATTTGACCCATCAGCAGTCAGCATGAGTGACCAGGGGAACTAACTCCTGGAATGCAAACATACATTGTAGTTTAGCTCCCTCTGCAAATATCCACAAAATATGATGCTAGGGCAAGAAGACAGATTTGGAAAATACTAAACCTACAAGCTTAACCTTTAAATTTACTTCATTCTGGGTTGGAGACCAAATAATGAGGACATACTATAGATAACTTTGCTTTCCAAAATGTATCACAGGCTTTCTTGCAATGGACAGGAAATTTTAAAATACAGTAATATTTTACTCATATCCCATGCAATTTTTATGAGACACTGGTAATGTTGAGAAAATCAGTGCCCTTCATCATCATACTTGTGTTTTGAAGGGGACCCTCTCTAAGCACCCTCCAAATGCTGAAGGGCCTCTACACTTACAGCCCTTTTAATTTGGGAATATCATATGCATTATTTGCTGAGGTCTGAGCCATAGTCAAAATGTATTTTTGATTTTTTTTCTTAAATAATAAAAAGTGGGGTCTGTGGATTTTCACCTCCATGACCTTGTATCATAATTTGCATACCCTAATGCTTTCACATTTCACATTACTTACTTATCTCTAATCATGGATTTATGAAGACTGAATTGGTAATTTTACAGAACTTTTGTGGCTTGCAATGTAATTATATATATATTATATCATTTTGTAATTAAAGTAAGGTTTTTCTGGTAATGTGTGTTATCCCACTATGTTAACTGACCTAATCGAATGAAATGAGTGTTACAGAGGAATTGCATTTTAGATTAACTGAAATACACACTTTAAATCTTAAAATAAATGAGACCACAGACATAAAGGTTTGACCTTTATGACAAAATATCCCATTACTACAAAATCCATCATCAAAATTATCTAATTACACTATTATTAAAATACTGGGGATATTTTAGATTTTTCAATACCCTACAAATTGCTAAACTAATTAACCTTGAACCTTAACCTTGAAAATGAATATGCATTTGTGTTTAAAAACATTATCTGTGTTATGTTTTTTGTGTAGAAAGTTCAACCCTACCCACGGAGCAATTCCAATCCATCTCAGTAGTCCCAAGAAAATGATCCTGCAATCTTCCTGGTGGGCTGATCAAGAGATGTGCAATCTCAGCAGTCTCTCTCCACTCCACTGCTAATCCTTAGGCCTTATGCACACTGGACGTTTTTGGATGTTTTTACAGCTGCTGTTTTTGGCTTCAGGTGTTTTTTCCTACAGTCAATAAACTCTCCAGCATGTTATCCTCTTTTTCCATGCACACTTAGGCTATTATCAACTGTTTTTGGCTGGGGTGCTTTTTGGCTATAAAAAACCCTAAAAGTAGTGAGTTCTGAGAGGAGCTTTTCAGCTGTAAAAACGCTCTATTGTCAAACGCTCATAAATGCTCAAAAATGCACTTCACCAGCGGTTTTTAATTTTTTTGATCTCATTGATTTAAAAAATAACGCTAAAAAACGCTATTGAAAAATGCTGAAAAACTTTGAAAAACTCACTGCAAAGCTATTGGCGTTTTTATAACATTATTATAACATCCAGTGTGCATGAGGCCTAAAGGATGAATTTCTTTTATTTGCTCTCTAGTGTTAATTATACCATTAGAAGCATTTTTGTTAGTTCTGTTTGGTAACTGTGGTCCTGTGTCTTCTCCACACTTTCTGTGTGTGTACTAGGCTTAAGGCTGCTCAAATACAGATCTGATACTACACTTATTACAGGGAATAAGTGTGTACTAGGCTTAAGGCTACTCAAATACAGATCTGATACTACACTTATTACCGGGAATTCAGGAGATACTGCAGATTAGACAGCAGCACTAGCATATGTAGTGAATTAAAAGGTGTCTTCTGGTTTGTATATAGCAGAAAATTAAAGAACCCTATACCTTAAAGGGAAAATGAAAAGAATAAATAATAGAACAATTTTATGCATAGATTTTTAAAGTGGCATTTTAATTGTTTTCATTATGTATATAGAATATTCTTTAAGAAAAAAAATATTAAGCAGAGTGTACACCCATGATGCTGGTGTCACAGAGCATTATGAGTTTTCCAAAGAGACCACAACAGCCCAGATCCTCTTCTTCTCGGGTCCCTCTTCGGCGCTCCTGGCCCCTCCCTCCTGTCAAGTGCCCCCACATCAAACAGCTTGCTGTAGGGGCACCCAAGCTGGACCGCAGCTCCGCATGTCCATTCGGACACAGAGCCATGGTCCGGCCCTGCCCCCTTTCTCTCCTGATTGGCTAACTGACTTTGGATGACAGCAGCAGGAGCCAATGACGCTGTTGCTGTGTCTAAGCCAACCAGGAGGGAGAGTCTCGGACAGCTGAAGCACTCATGTACATCGATGGATACAGATGGGGCTCAGGTATGTATTAGAGGGGCTGAGGGGGGCTGCTACACAAAGAAGGTTTTTTATCTTAATGCATAGAATGCATTAAGATAAAAAACCTTCTGACTTTACAACCACTTTAAGATAAAATTAGCCTGGTAAACATTTTAAAAACAGTATAGAAAGCACCAACTGGTTGATAATATGTAAACATTAAATAATAGTACGCAAATGTTTTTATTTTTTTAGTCATAAGCATGAAAAATGTATAAAACACATACAACAACATTTTAATGTGTGCCAAACTTTTAAAAACAAAAAACTAAACCGACCCTTCTGCAGTGCAGATGCCTGATATGATGTGTGTTCCCATTACTGATAGATTGAGTTTAGGTCAGAATACCATTTTGGACTGGAAAGATACGACTTTAGAAAATGTAATCATCCCTGTTGGCAGGTGTTCATTTTTAAAAATGTTTCTGCTCTGTAAAAAATGGTCCCTAAGAGACATGTTTCAAAATCTTGAAATTTATTTTTTCTGAGGGAGAATTTAAGTCCAGAAGCGTTTTTAAAACACTTTGTAATTATAGTTGAATGTATTTATTCTCCCAAAAATTTTGAGAAATAAGACAAGTTAGGCAGCTTTTAAATAACGTGATGCTTAATAATCCTAATTTATTCAGTACACTGAATCTGGTTGGGAGTCATATATACCTGTATACAGTATGACAGCAGCAAAATCATTAACATTAATTTAATAGGATACATTGCCATTTATGTTTTTAATCTGCGTGATTATATGGACTTGCTTGATCAATTTGTGTTGAACAATTGCTGTTTAATGCTTAGAGTTGTTCTGTAGTAACTTAACATTGTATAAAACATCATCATGTTGGAATGGGTTAAAGAGTTAAAAACTGGCTAGAATTCTTGCCCGTTCTAGCAGTAAATGTTGCTTCAGATGCATTCAAGTGCATGTTTTTAGGTATTTATTCATATTATCTTCGTTTATGCTGAGGATAAGAGTTTAGGTTGTTTAAAGCCACACTTAGATACATGCCTACATGTTTCAGAGGTAGTGTGCCTTCTTCAAAAGGGTTATAAGAATAAACAGTTGAAAACAGTCATGCAAATGTATGTAATAATCACAGCAAGCATACAGAAGTTTTGTCTGTCATAATGTCTAGGGATGAGCTGAACACCTCCCGGTTCGGTTCGCACCAGAACATGCAAACAGACAAAAATTTGTGCAAACATAATTAAAGTTTATGGGACACGAACATGAAAAATCAAAAGTGCTCATTTTAAAGGCTTATATGCAAGTTATTGCCATAAAAAGTGTATGAGGACTCGGGTACTGCCCCAGGGGACATGTATCAATGCAAAAAAAGTTTTTAAAACGGCTGTTTTTTTTCAGGAGCATTGATTTTAATAATGCTTAAAGTTAAACAATAAAAATGAAATATTCCTTTAAATATCGTGCCTGGGGGTCCCCTTAGTCTGCCTGTAAATTAGTGCATCTTTCCCATGTTTATAACAGTACTGCAGAAAAATTACATTTCTAAAGGAAATGGTTATTAAGGGAAACTCTACGCCAATTTTTTTTTTTAAATGGTGTGTGGTCCCCCCAAAATCCATACCAGGCCCTTTAGGTCTGGTATGGATTTTAAGAGGACCACCGAGCCAAAATTAAAAAAAAAAATGGTTTGGGGGATCCCCCTAAAATCCATAAGAGACTCTTATCTGAGCATGCAACCTGGTAGGCTGCAGGAAAAGGGGGGACAAGAGAGCACCTCCCCTCCTGAACCACACCAGGCCACATGCCCTCAACATGGGGAGGGTGCTTTGGGGTCACCCCAAAGGACCTTGTCTCCATGTTGATGGGGACAAGGGCCTCATCCCCACAACCCTTGCCTGGTGGTTGTGAGGGCTTATCTGGAAGCCTCCTTTAACAGGGGTTTGGGTTCCTTGGGAACTGGGCCGACTTCTCAGTTGGTCACCAGTTCTATAGAAGGGACGGACTGCACCTAAATGAGGAGGGAAAAATGAGGAGGGCGCAGATCTTCTGGGAGTGAAGATGGATGAAAAGTTAGAGGGATTTTTAAACTAGGCGACGGGGGAGGGTCCAGAGGTAGAGATAGTCAGCAATGAACATACTCCAGAGGGTAGTATTGGGGGCATTAGTGGTAGCTTGACTAAAGCACATAAACCTGAGGTACGTATAGTAACAAGTTCTATTTGCAATCTCAGAACACCCAATAAGAGGACAGTATGCGACCGGTCTAAACTACGTGGCATGTTCACCAATGCCAGGAGCCAAGATGGGTGAACTAGAGATACTGTAGAATGAGGAGGATTTACATTTTGTAGGAATTTTCAGAGAACTGGTTCAACAGCTCTCATGATTGGTGGCAACCATTCAAGGGTATTCCCTTTATCGCAGGGATAGAGAGGGTAAAAAAGGGGGAGGGGTATGCCTATATATCAAGAATAATGTATAAGTGAATATGAAAGATGACATCAATAAGGGAGCTAGAGAGGAGGTGGAATCCTTATGGGTAGAGCTCCAAAGGGATGAAGCTAAGGGGAAAATAATACTGGGAGTATGCTATAGGCCCTGTCACGTACCTTGTGGACGAGGGGATGGCCTCGCTTGGGGCTCCGACTCGAGGGCCCTAGTAGGATATACAGGAATCACAAGAGTCAGGAGTGGCACGAGTGCCTGGTAGGATCAACAGCAGGAAGTGGGTCTGGAACTCAGGAAGTGCAGTAGAACTTCAGACTGAGCCGGAAGGTAGACTGAAACCTGGAAGGAGCTGGATCAGCAGACTGGTGCAGCAGACTGGAACCAAACAGCAGACTGGAACTGGAAAGCAGACTGGAACTGGACAGCAGACTGGAACCGGATAGCAGACTGGAACACTGGTGCAGCAGACTGGAACCAAACAGCAGACTGGAACTGGATAGCAGACTGGAACCAAACAGCAGACTGGAGCCAAATAGCAGACTGGAACTGAAGTCAGTATACTAAGGCTGGAGAGTCAGACAAGCCGAATCGGTAGCCAGGTGGACTGTGGATAAGCCAGAGGGTCAGGCAGAAGAGTAGTCAGACAAGCTGGGGTCGGATTCAGGCAGAAGACAGGGATGGTCGGAGACAAGCCGGGATCAGATGCAGGCAGATAACAAGGATAATCAGGAAACAAGCCGGGTCTTTAGTGCAGAAACAGGTTCTCAAGGATCAACACAACGCTGTAGAGCAGACAGCAAGATCCCCGTGTGACAGCTAGGTTTATGGGCGCTAATGAGCGCACCCGCTCATGCGCATAGGCGTGCGCGATCGCGCAACTGCACACACAGGACGCCTGTTACTGGCAGGATCTTCCTGACAGGCCCCCTAACCTGAGGGAGGAGGGGGGAAATGGACCTCCTATCACAATTTGGATTAGCAGCAAGGATGGGAAGTGTTATCATAATGGGGGATTTTAGTTATCCAGACATAGACTGGGCGGAGGGTACCACGCATTCGTCTAAGGATTGTTGTCAGTTCCTAAATGTCTTGCAGGACAATTTCATGGGTTCAGATGGTAGATGCACCAACTAGAAACAAGGTGTTACTAGATCTACTGATTACCAACAATACAGACCTGATCATGGATGTGGAAATAGGGGGCAATTTAGGAAACAGCGATCACAGGTCAATTGGCTTCAGTATAAATCACACAAATAGGAAACACAAGGGAAACACAAAGACACTGAATTTCAAAAGAGCCAACTTCCCTAAACTACGAACCTTGCTAGAAGATAAAGGACCTGAAGGACCTGGTATGGATTTTGGGGGGGGTGACTCCTATTCCATTTTTTTTTACATTTTTGAGCGGGGTTCCCCTTAAAATCCATACCAGACCTGAAGGGCCTTGTATGAATTTGGGGGGACCCCCACGCCATTTTTAAAAACATTTTGGCACAGGGTTTCCCTTAACCACTTTAATACACTGTGTTATATAAACTACACTGCCTGCATTGACTGAATATAGAGTCTACACTGAATAGATAGTCTACGCTGTACATATATATATATATATATATATATATATATATATATTAGACTGAATGTATATATATATGAAATATACTGCCGCTAACTAACCTGCCTGCCAAATCTAGCTCAATCTATCTCTGTCCACACACTATACACGGCCGCTATGTAAGCAGCCTTATATAGTGTGGGGCGTGGACTACGTCCCCTGTAGCCATGATTGGGCAAAGGCACCCTGCCTTTGGCTAATTATGGCTCTTTCAGCAGAGCGTGCTGTGATTGGCCAAAGCATGCAGGTCAGGTGCATACTTTGGCCAATCATCATACAGCAATGCACTGCGATCATGTGCATTATGGGGCGTTCCGCGCTGCTCGAATTTCCTGCGAACACCCCATAATATTCGCTGTTCAGTGAACGGGCGAACACTCGGTGTTCAAGACGAACTTACGTTCGACTCAAACATCAAGCTCATCCCTAATAATGTCTTACACATTCACTTGTCTTAAAATTCTAAATTAACTAATAAATAAATATATAACAAAAATCTAAATAAATTAGTCTGTGTCTGTGTACATACAAACATCTGTGTGTAGCCTTGGTAGATATGGGACTTCTTACTACTACTTACTTACCAGAAAACAAGAGTACAGTAAGTTATGAGACCTAGGCACCATATAATTGTTTTTATTATTATCATTATTATTAGTAATAGTAATCATAAACATATACTCTACTTCCTATTTGAGGCGTTGTGTCTTCACATATAATTAGTTAACAACTGAAATAGTTCCTTCACTATTGCAGAATTATCCTCCAATCAAGAAAGGCAGAGTGTGAGGGAGATGGCACGTTTAACGGAATTAACAGTCAGTGGCAGCATCAGGCCTTTTTCATTTTTGGGGACCTAGTGATCCTGCATGTAACACATTTCCTGTACAAAGCTGACTGCTCACTCGTACTATATCTATGAAGAAGCAGTGTTGGGACCCTAATATAGAAAGTCTGTTAGGACTATAGAACACCTCTCTCTTTTCTCATCGCCAGGGGGAGAATGGTGATCTGTAGCTCATAGAGGTTAACTTGGCAGGTCCAATAACACTGAACCTAAAGCTGAATTCCAGGATCTAGCTACCTTTGCAAATGCAAATCCCTCTCCTTAAGTTCTGTTAAACCGCTGGCAAAGTTTAAATCATAGTTCCTTACTTTTCTTGCACTCCAGAATTTTCAGCCCCAGTGATGTCATGATATCCCCTGCAAAAGAATGCTCCTTCCTGGTGCTGGGAGGAGGACTATCTACAATGTATCTTGCTGCAGTTACATAAAGGGAAAGAAAACAACATGCAGGAGGGGAATGCAGGAAGTCACAGGCAGCGTGTGCAGTGAACCTGAGGTGAAGTGGAGGGGGAATGGAGAAGGTGGCACTGAGGTCTGTATTTCAGGCATGTCCACATCCGCACACCACTGTCACAATCCTGATACACATAGCAGACAACTCTGACCAGGAGTCTTATGCCCCGTACACACGATCGGACTTTCTGACAACAAAACCATGGATTTTTGTTTGAAGGATGTTGGCTCCAACTTGTCTTGCATACACACGGTCACACAAATATTGGCCAACAATTACGAACGTAGTGACGTACAAGATGTACATGATGTCTCCATTACGAACACTAGTTTTACAAGACCGAGCGCTTCCGGCCTGTACTTGAGTCCGAGCATGTGTGGAATTTTGGCCGATGGACTTGTGTACACACGATCAGAAAGTCCGACAACAAATATTTGTTGGCAGAAAATTTGAGAACCTGCTAGCCAACATTAGTTAGCGGAAAGTCCGACAACAAATGTTCGATGTAGCATACACAGGGTCAGACTTTCCGCCAACAAGCTCACATCCAACATTTGTTGGAAAATCTGATTGTGTGTACGGGGCATTAGACTCCCGAGTCCACCCTTAAAATAAATCACCACTCACTGTAAAGAACAAGACAAGACAAGATTAGTGGACAGGGGGATACACAGTATAGTAGCCACCAGTCTTACAACATGTATGTCACAGAGAATGAAGCCCCAATTCACATAATGTACACTAGATTTCTTAGAGATGATACAGTGGGGAAAGAAGCAGCATTTTGCAATAAGGTAAAAAAATAGCAATGTTGCCAGCTGATACATTTTCTGCCCGGAGTTCAGCTTTAACTCTCCTACTGAGGATGGAGAAAAATGAACCAATATATACAGCAGTGTATGAGAAAAAGAAAACATCTGTCTTCCGTGTAATGTCTGCTGGCATTGTGCTAATATTGATACCCATAAAAAAAATCTAGTATTTTGTATATTAACAAAATTTGGTTTCAAGTTAATGCAGGAGAAGAAGAGTAGAGAGTAGAAATGAACAGGAGAAATGTATGAAACACTGGAAAACAGACCCAATGAAAATGCTGTTGCCTCCTGTAACGATTATCAGATTTCCCTCTAAAACCCTGAAAAATGATTTCATTTTATTTGATTTGGCAGCATTCCGTAAATAAAATTTGATTTGGATCTGTGGCAGGCTGGTCTGAAAACACATTGACCTGGGTGATTAGTGTGCTATTATGAGTGCAATGACAAGTGTGTTACTTTAACGTGGATTCCATTCTGTGAATCAGTTATAACACTGTGAACTTTTCCAGTTGGTGATATGTTCATGTTTTACCTTAAAGTGGTTGTAAACCTCTGACATGAAATATGAACAAAGCTCATATTTTCAGAGGTTGTACTTGGCTGGATGGGACGTGGAGAGCTCTAGCACACAGCGTGTGATTCATATTTACAAGTCTACAAGGCTGCAGATAAAGAGGTACAACTTAGGTAGGAGGATATGTTTCATATCAGTGTTTCACCTGAAGCCAGTCACTTCACTGGGTATATGTAAGGGTTTACAACCACTTTAAAACACAAACACTACCCAACATAAAAAGTCGCCTACTAGTCATTTGCCACATGCTACAGAGTGAGCCACTACGCTATTCTGATTTTCACCTTCCTTTTCCACACCATATTTAATCCATGAAAGGAATTGTAGGAAACTCTCTGTTATGGATATTTACCCTCTCCTTCCACTGCAACACCAGGTCACAAAGTGATGGAAATCTCCTCAGCAGGGACACAAACAGCTAAAAGAAAGAAATGGACAGAGATTGAATACCAATCCAACTATATATCAACCGCTTCCCGACCGCCTCACACAGATATACGTCGGCAGAAGGGCACGTATAGGCAGAATAACGTACCTGTACTTTGCCCTTTAAGAGGCAGTTGTGGGCACGCATGCGCACCCGCCGGGAGCTCCGTGAGTTTGAACGCAAGTCCCGCGGACTCGATGTTCGTGGGGATACCCGCTATCGTCTCACGGAGAGGAAGAACGGGGAAATGCTAATGTAAACAAGCATTTCCCTGTTCTGCCTAGTGACAGGACACTGACCATAGCTCCCTGCAATCGGGATCGGTGATCAGTGTCGTGTCACACATAGCCCCCCCCCCCACAGTTAGAATCACTCCCTAGGACACACTTAACCCCTACAGTGCCCCCTAGTGGTTAATCCCTTCACTGCCAGTCACATTTACAGAGTAATCAATGCATTTTGAATCGCACTGATTGCTGTATAAATGTGAATGGTCCCAAAATAGCGCCAAAAGTGTCCGATCTGTCCTCCATAATGTTGCAGTCACAATAAAAATCGCTGATCGCCGCCATTACTAGTAAAAAAATATTATTAATAAAAAAGCCATAAAACTATCCCCTATTTTGTAGATGCTACAAAAATGTTTTTTTATACATTGGGGGATATTTATTATAGCAAAAACGAAAAAAAATAGCTTTTTTTCAAAATTGTCGCTCTTATTTTGTTTATAGCGCAAAAAATAAAAACTGCAGAGGTGATCAAATACCACCAAAAAAAAGCTCTATTTGTGGGAAAAAAGGACGTCAGTTTTATTTAGGAGCCACATTGCACGACCGCGCAATTGTCAGTTAAAGCGACGCAATCGCAAAAAGTGCTCTGGTCTTTGGCCAGACAAATGGTTCGGGGCTTAAGTGGTTAAAGGAGCTATAGTCACAGCATTCACTTTAATTTTATAACATCAGCACTGTATCAACAATACAAACAATGATTATCTCTGACAATCCAGTGCAAACTTACTTGAAAAATCTCCTTTCAAGTTATGTGGTCCGCCTATCTGCTGGTCATCACTTTCCACTACTTCCTGGATTCCCTGCATGCTTTGTAGACATGTGCACAAAAAATTTGTTCATTTTCGTTGTCGTTTCATTAGTTTATTTTTTTTTTCGTTTTTCAGGTCATTTGTTATGATCGCAATTCGTACATTCGTAAATTCGTTCATTCGTAAATTCTTACATTTGTAAATTCGTTCATTCGTACATTCGTTCATTTGTACATTCGTGAATTTGTACATTCGTACATTAGTAAATTCGTAAATTCGTACATTTGTAAATTCGAAATTTGAAAATCCAGAAATCCGAAAATTCGAAAATCTGAAATAGTAACTAACTATTAAATTATAGGTATTGTAATTTCCTTTCAAATTTGGCTGTCAGTGAACGTAACAAATACGAAATTTATCCGAAGTTACGAATTATCCGAAATAATGAATGCTGCATCTAAACAAATGGAACGGAACAAATTAATAATAAATAATAATAATAAAACGTTTTTATTATTATTATTGTTATTTATTGTTATTAATTCATTACGTTCCATTTGTTTGGATACGGCATTCGTTATTTCGGATCATTCGTAACCTTCGGATAAATTTGTATGTGTTACGTTCACCAACAGCCAAATTTGAAAGGAAATTACAATACCTATAATTTAATAGTTACTAGTAGTAGTAGTTAAGTTATTATTAGTTAATTATTATTTCAGATTTCTGAAATTCCGAATTCACAAATTTACGAATTCACTAATTTATTAATGTACGAATGTACAAATTTACGAATGTATGCATTTACGAATTTACAAATTTTTTGAATTTACGAATATTCGGAAAAATTCGTTAAATGGGTTTTTGTTAATTCGGATATTTCCGAATTAACGAATTTGTCGAAATGCTGCAAGCCTAATGCTTTGTAGCTTATTGTCTACTGCTTATATTCCATTTCTAAGGACTACATATCTCATGGTACCTTGCTGCCTACAAGCTGTGATTCGGGTACTGACTCTGCCCCCCTGAAACTCCTCCTCTCAGCACCTCTGTAGTCCAGAAGGCAGGCTCTGTGAAAGGTGTGACACAGCAGTGCCTAGTCACAGGGCATAGTGAATATGTGCCACAAAATATAAGGAAATAAATATTTGGGGATCTTCACAGAATACGTTTATAAACTTCAAGATCATTCAGATTAATAGGAGTAGGGTAGAAATAAATGAAATATAGTGGAAAGTAATATATGGCTTTACATTTTGACCACGGATACACAATTTTAAAAAATGTCAGTTTTCCACTATAAAGGAGACTCATGCAAATTATTCTGCTTTATGTGAGCTGGGCAATCAGTCAGTTTGCATATTAGCATCCCTTTCAGCTTGGAGAAACACGATTCTTGCTGAATTATTGTAGATATAAACTGCTCCGACCTTAACATCTACAGAAAGGTTGGGTTTAGATGAGATTTCTTCAAGCAATAACTACACTGCAACATAAAATACAACTACTTCTCATGTTTTATTAGCAGTAAAAGCAAAGAAATATTGTAAAGTTTTTATAAAACAGATTGAAAACATTGTCTTGTTAAGCTTCCCTAAAGGGATTTCCAACAATGCAACTATATCTTCCAAGCCAACTGTAAACAGTATTTAAACTTTACTTTCGTTATATTTTCAATACCTACAGGCTTTTGTTTACTAGCCACGAGATGGCACTGACTTCCCCATAATCCTTTTTTTTTTAGCTCTAACTACAGGACAAAACACCTACATAAAAGAGATTTTACATGTAAAAAAGGCAGTAATAGAGAAAAAAAAATGGATGTGAAAAAAAATTTGGTGAATAATGTCATTTCTACTCCTAAATCATAGTGATAACAACTAGGATCATGAGGAAAGGGGTTAAAGAATATCTATAGTGTGGAAGTTGCATACCTCTCAACTTCGTAAAATGATAAAGAGGGACACTTTTTAGCACAAGGACAAAGGACAAGGACCAGGACATGACCCTGGTTCCATGAACCAAGAAGATCTAATATGTAGAAAATGATTGGCTAAACCATACAAATGCTGTTTTGACCTCTATTTTCCCTTATGTTACCTTTTCAAATAACAAATGCAGTAATATAGAGGTTGGTTAAAAAGTTTAGTGTAACATGACACTTTTGGTAGTAAAATAATACATTTTGTATAGAAATGAACACATTAGACCAAAAAGAGTAACATCTGAGGCTGCACAAGGGAGATTTGGTCTCAAGAGAGGGACAGTCCCTCCAAATAAGGGACAACTGGGAGCTATTATTATTATTATACAGAATTTAAAGTGTGCAGCACTTTATAACATAGGGCAGACAGTACAGTTACAATACAATTCAATACAGGAGGAATCAGAGGGTCTTGCTTGTTAGAGCTTACAGTCTAAAACAGAGGGCCAGGTGATACAAAAGGCAATAACTGTGGGGGATGAGCTGATGGTAAAAATAAAAGTACAATTGTTAGGTGGAGGCAGGATAGGCTTCTCTAAATAGAAGGGTCTTCATGGCTTGCCTAAAAGTGGACAGAGTAGGAGATAGTCGGAGAGATTGGGGTAGGGAGTTCCAGAGGATAGGAGAGGCTCTGGAGAAGTTCTGGAGGCGAGCATGGGAGGAGGTCGCATAGGAGCTGGAGGGCAGGAGGTCTTGGGAGGAATGAATAGAGCAGTTTGGTTGGTAAATTGAGACAAGATTTGTGACGAAGCTCAGGGCAGAGTTGTGGATAACTTTATAAAATGGTGTTGTTAGTATTTTGAATTTTATTTGTTGAGTGAGCAGAAGCCAGTAGAAGGATCAGCGGATTAGAGGGGTAGTGGACACTGAACGGTTGGTAAGATGGATGAGTCTGGCAGCAGCATTCATGATGGACTGAAGGGAGGATAGCCTATGTAAAGATAATCCAATGAGTTGAGAGTTGCAGTGGCTGAGGCACGGGATAACCAAAGGTGTTTTTTTGGAGATATTGGGTAGGTTGAGGGGGCAAGATTTGGACAGTGATTTCATGTGGGGCTGAAAGGAGAGTTTAGAGTCCCAAATTACACCTAGGCATGCAGGGACAGACTGATAGTTGTGCCACTGATCTCAACATAGAAGTCAGAGGAAAGGGCACCTAGAGAGGAAATGTTATGAGCTCAGTTGTGCATAGATTGAGTATGAGTAAGTGGTGTGACATCCAGACTGATATGTCTGCCAGTAAATTAGTGATGCACATGGAGACTGATGGAGCAAGCTGAGGGGTATGAAGATAGATTTGGGTGTTGTCAGCATAGAAATGGTAATGAAAGTCATTGGAGGTTGTCCTCCCATCAGCTGTCCCAGTGAGGTGTGGATCGAGAATAACAGAGATCCAAAAGAAGAAGGTGCAGTGGCATAGGAAAGATGCGAACCAACAAAAACTGACATAAGTAACATATGTGGTAGTATACTTGCAGCAAATGATCCACATGTAAAAATAATAAACTGAGAAAGAATATAGGTAAATATTATGGGGCTGATTTACTAAAACTGTAGAGGGAAAAATCTGGTGCAGATCTGCATAGAAACCAATCGGCTCCCAATTATTATTTTTTTTTTTTTTGTTAAAGCTTAAATTAACAAGCTGAAGTTAGAAGCTGATTGCCTACCATGCACAACTGCACCATATTTTGCACTTTAAAGGTTTAGTAAATGAAAGTGTTTTTTAAAGTCAGAAGGTTTTTAGAATAGAATGCATTAAGATAAAAAGCCTTCTGTGTGCAGCATACCCCCTCAGGCCCCCTAATACTTACCTGAGTCCATCTCTATCCAACAATGTCCACAAATTGCCAGAAATGTGCAATGTTAAGTTGTCTGCATTCAAACTGCAAACTCGGTGACCCATTTTTATTTAAAAATATTTAAAAGGGCATTGTCATTTTGCCAATGATTGGCAAAATTACAGTGTCTTCTGATAGCCCAGTCCCCCAGCAAGTTATATTGACAAATTTGCATTCCCTAGATGTCTCCACATTCTGTAATGTAACAGGGCATTCGCAACAGAACTTAAGCCAGAGCAGCCAGTCTCCAGTAATAGCAAACAAACACTCTTGCGCATTAGTGTGATGGCCAGGTGATTGATGACTCAAGGGATAATGTCTTTGGCTTTGCTGCCCTCTTGGATAGGGGATATCCTAGTAGTCACAGAAAAGATAAAAAGAAAAGGGCACATTTTTAATAAAAAAATTCAGGGTGATGAATAAAAAGCTTGTGAAGACCACTTAGATGTGGCAATCAATCATAGAACCAACAGTCTCCAGAAAGCAGAGAGGAGGACCTCAGAACCACTGCTGGCTGACGTGTTTCGAAGGAGTACCTTCTTCCTCAGAGCCTAGCAGTAATGACTCCTTCAACTTACTATATACATTTGTACATTCATAGAACACATCCCACAAGAAACTCAAGCCACCTCCCAAAGCCAGTCTCCAGACCTATGTCATGTGGGAAGGGGCAGTGATGTCATCCTCCTGCAACATCATCCAACTCTGGAGCTTACTCAGGATGGACAATTGCAGCAGGGAGGCAGGGAGGGAGCGTAAATTGATGAGTGCTTGTTGGGGGAATTGGGCTGTCAGGAGACATTGTCAGTTTGCCCTGAATAGACAGTGTCTTTTGACACAAAGAATGTATTACTGTGTATTACTGTGTTTAGTAGTACTGAATACTGTAGCCAAAGCGATTTGTTCTGCAGTATTGGGCAATAATAATTAGACATTAAAAATAATAATTGGATTGCAGTAATAATATTGAGTAAATGATAGTGTATACACTGTAGATTTACATTGGTCATTATGAGCAATTACTGGGCTATTGGAAGAATTGTATGTATAAATTTGGGCTGAGTGATCAAAGAATGTGAGGCCTAAATAACATATTGGTCATGACAATCCAAAAAACCTTTAGGCTTGTTCTATTCCTCATGGAGCATGTGTCACGTTTGATTTAGTAGTGGGAAACGGAACAAGTCTAGTCTTCCTTATACCATCTATAGTCTGTACACATAGGTAGAAAAGAGGCTCTTTTTATGTCCAGTCATATACGGTAATTACATACTGTTTGAGCTTAGTCTAAAGCAAAAACATGTTTCTGCTATGAAATGTTTTGTATATTTAAAGTAATAGTGTTGCCAGACTTTTGAAATTCAAATATTTTTATGTTCTTAACCACTTCAGCCCCAGAAGATTTTACCCCCTTAATGACCAGAGCATTTTTTGCGATTCAGCACTGCGTCATTTTAGCTGACAATTGCACGGTCGTGTGACGTTGTACCCAAACAAAATTGACGTCCTTTTTTTCCCACAAATAGGCCTTTCTTTTGATGGTATTTAATCACCTCTGCCGTGTTTATTTTTTGCGCTATAAACAAAAAAAGAGCGACAATTTTGAAAAAAAAGCAGTATTTGTTACTTTTTGCTATAATAAATATCCCCCAAAAATATATAAAAAAACTAATTTCTTTCTCAGTTTAGGCCGATATGTATTCTTCTACATATTTTTGGCAAAAAAATTGCAATAAGTGTATATTGATTGGTTTTGCGCAAAAGTTATAGCGTCTACAAAATAGGGGATAGATTTATGGCATTTTTGTGAAAATTTATTTTTATTGAAGATGATTTGTATAAGTACAGAACATAGCCCTTGAGCATTCCCTGGCTAACAAATACAGATAGCACAAACTGCTAAATAATACAACTTATCAAATACAAAGAACAAAACATTCCATATACTGCGCTCAGCCGTTCTAATAATTTATTTCAAGGATTAATGAATTACAAGGAGATTCCTGCTGCCTCTCAACCAACAGAGTGATACATCAGGAGAACATTTACTCATAGTTGGATTTATACCCGATCTAATGAAGCGTGAGTCACTGCAAAGGAGTAAAACCGTATATACCTTAGGCTAAACCATATCAGGGGTGAATAGATTCAGTCCATGGACTCCTGATCGTCAGCTGCACAGTCTGAGTCTGTCCACAAGTGCCACACTTTCTCAAATTTTTTAGGGCAACCCGGGACAAATAGGTAGCTTTGTATAGTGGTACAACCCTATTGATTAGACGCTTCCAGAAGGACAAAGTAGGCGCCGTGGCTGATTTCCACTTGGGCACTATCACTTTCCTGGCATAAAATAATAAGAGACCCAATAAAGTACACATAGCCCTATTAACGGCCAAAGAGTCAACTAACCCCAGGAGACAAATTCCAACCTTCACAGGGACATGCATAGTAGTCAGAGTAAATATGAACTGGGTCACATCCCGCCAATATCTACTAATCTGAGGGTACTCCCAAAAGATATGAGCAAATCCCGCAGGGTCGCTAGAACACCTTCAACAGCGATTTATGGCATTTTTATGATTATTTATTTTATTAGTAATGGCAGTGATCTGCGACTATTATCAGGACTGCAACATTGCAGCGGACAGATCAGACACTTTTGACACTATTTTGGGACCATTGACAAGCTAAAAAATAACCACTGATTACTGTGTAAGTGTCACTGGCAGGAATGGGTTAAACACCAGGGGGCGATCAAGGGGTTAAATGTGTTCCCTCAGCATGTTCTAACTGTAGGGGGATGGGCTATTTAGGGCATGACAGAGATCACTGCTCCCGATGACAGAGAGCAGTAGATCCCTGTCATGTCACTAGGCAGAACAGGGAAATTCCTCAATGCAATGGCGGGCCACCAGCAGACATCGAGTCCGCGGGACCCTTGCGTACGCTCCCGTGGCGCGCGCCCCCGCTAGCCCGGGATTACGAAGAGACGTATGGGTACGCCCTTTTGAACACCCGTACCATTCTGCCAACGTACATCGGCGTGCAGTGGTCGGGAAGCGATTAACGTGATTCTGTCTTTTTCCTGGAATAAGCTGAACAATGCCTCACCTACAATAAAATACACAGTCTGCTATTGCAAGGAAGCATTATTGGGATTATTGCAGTAAAGTGACTGAGTTGTGTTAACTAGCAGTAAATTCATTTTTAAATAAGACCATAATGATCTCTGCAGCTGCATGCACTGTATAGTAAATAATCCTCAATGTTTGCAGTGGAGGCTTCTCAGTATTTTCACTTTCTCTGGTTAGCTCAGCTACCTTTCTCAAAACTGACCTGGAAGCCTGTCAGATTATTAATCTTTAAAGGGTATTTATACCCAAATTGTTTAATTCAGTTTGGGATAAAATGCGGAAATGTTAGAACCTCTGTCAGGTTTTACTGCTATCCATGGTTTCATTGTAGAGATTTCCCCTCAAATTATGTTATGAAGACAATCTTTTACTAAACAAGAATTGAAGGACAATCTGCAGGAAAACAGACAACAATTAAAAGCTGCCAGAGTATGCTAGAGTATGGATTGCTCCAAAGTGCCTGCATATATGTAGTTCTTTCCTTCACTTCCTGTCTCATAGCTAAAACAGGAAGTGAAAGGAAATCCCTCCAAAGTGAGGGAATCCCTGGTTGTCAGCAGGGTCACCAGAGCTAGTGTCTTCATTGGAAGATTACCCCTCTATTATTGTTCAGGGGACATCACTTTTGATGATATTTGTAAACAGGACAAATAGAGGGGGCAAAACTCCCTACGAGGGAAGAGTCCGCAATAAAAACTCTGTTTCTCTCTGGTGCTTTGTTCCTGTTATCAGCATGAGTCACTTCTGTGAAGTTTTCCTGACACATGAAATAAATTTGTGTCGGGAAGGGAGCTCAGCACACAGCTTGTCTATTCAAAACACAGTTCCTCTGCTGTGTGTGAAGGGGGTGTGTGCCTTTCCTCCAATCAGCTCTTACACACTGTAACTGCAGCCTCCAGCCCCCTCCTCTCTGCTCCTGACAGATGAAGAAAGATTTTAACGCTTTTCTGCACTATTGAAGGGGTGTAGGGAAGAGAGGACCGCATGTTTCATCTCTGTGTATCATCTGAAGCTGTTCACTTCACTGGGTATATGTGAGAGTTTACAACCACTTTAAGCTCAGTTGCCAAGGAGCCAAAACTCTGTGGGCATACAGACAGTATGGTTTGTTTTCAGAAGTTCAGAAGGTTTAGAGAGACTTTAACAGAGATGAAAGCTTAAGAAAAGGTTAACCACTTGCTGCCAGCCATATAGCAAAATTACGTCATCAAAGTGGTTACTATATCCTGACCGGACGTCATAAGACGTGGTCAGGATAACAAGCCGCTGCGCGCCCCCGGGGACCCGCATCACGGTGATCGTTGTTGTGGCGTGTCAGTCTGACACACCACAACTCCAATCTAGTTAAAGAATCTATGATGGAGACTCTTTACCAAGTGATCAGCCATGTCCAATCACGGCTGATCATGATGTAAACAGGAAGAGCCGCTTATTGGCTTTTCCTCACTCGCGTCTAACAGACGCGAGTAGAGGAGAGCCGATCGGCAGCTCTCCTGATAGGGGGGTATATGCTGATTGTTTATCAGCGCAGCCCCCCTAGGATGCCAACCCATTACCTTCAGGGATGCCACCAGGACCACCAGGGATGGCCACCACTGATGACCACCATCCCTGGTGGCCAAGGGTGGCAATGTGTGCCCACACATGACGCCAATCAGTGCCCACCAGCAATACCTGCCAGTGCCTCCTAATCAGTGATGCCAATCAGTGCCATTTATTAGTGTCAATCAGTGCCACTCATCAGTGTCCATCAGTGCCACCTATCAGTGCCCATCCATGCCCATCAGGGCCCACTTATCAGTGCTCATCAGTGCCACCCATAAGTACCCATCAGTGCTGCATATTAGTGCCACATATCAGTGCCCATCAGTGCCGCCTATCAGTGCCCATCAGTGTCGCATATCAGTGCCCATCATCAGTGCCCATCAGTGCCACCTCATCTGTGCTCATCAGTGCCACCTTATTAGTGCCCAGCATTGCAGCCTCATCAGTGCCCATCAGTGAAGGAGAAAACATACTTATTTACAAAATTTTATAACAAAAACGAAAAAAAATTTTCGGTCTTTTTTTATTTGTTTAGCAAAAAATAAAAACCGCAGAGGTGATCAAATACCACCAAAAGAAAGCTCTATTTGTGGGGAAAAAGGACGTCAGTTTTATATAGGAGCCACATTGCACGACCATGCAATTATCATTTAAACAGCAACAGCGCTGAAAGCTGAAAATTGGCTTGGGCAGGAAGAGGGGAAAGTGCCCTGTATTGAAGTGGTTAAGAAGGGAATAGAGTCCGGTCTAGTGTTTGAGACAATCCGGATTCTACACCTCACCCTGCTTCCCATAAGTGCAATAAATCATTTATTTTGAGCTCACTAAAGTATTTACCTGTACCTATTCTTTTTTACACATGGAGAATATAACAACACCTTTAACCGAATGTGCCTGGGATCTTTTTTGCATGTAAAAGCACTTAGGACATTCAAAATGTAGTTGTTGGTAATTTGGAAGTCAATATCTATTGAAGATCAGTGCCAAAAGCACTACAACTTCAAAAGATGTAAGCCCTATAATGAAGCTCATAGTACTGAGTTTATAGTATCTTAGGAGCTAATTACTGCTTTTAGGGAATCTAGCTTACCTAGAACTAATCAGTTTATTAGAGAAACAGATGCAAAAGATTTTGATAAAACCAGATGAAACATTTAGGGGGAGATTTACTAAAATTTGTGCACTCAGAATTTGGTATGGCTGTGCATGGTAACCAACCAGCTGCTATATTCTGCTTGCTGAATTAATCTTTGACAATACAACCTGGAAGCTGGTTTCTATGCAGAGCTGCACCAGATTTTGCACACTCCAGTTTTAATAAATAACTCCCTTACTGTCTAGAACTAGTTAAACATAAGCTGAGCTAAGATTCCTTTAATAGAATATAGTTGACTGGAGCAGAAAATGTTATTCCTGCAAGAAAGTCTGGGATGTTTAGAGACAATAATGAACACCACATCTGGATATGGATTTTGAATTATGTTAAGTGAGAAATTAATTGGAAAAGAATAGTGTGTCACTGTTCCCTGAATTTCAAGAAACCTATAGTTGCTGTATATCAAAGGTCGCCATAAATTGTCTTTTCCATCAATATTTGCCATTCTTCAAAAGCAGATATAGCCATTTTCAAACATAAACATGTAAATGTTCGCTGTCTGATAATTTCTTCTAAGACTGCCAAATGTCCTCTGTTTCTGAATTACCTGCCCTGCCTAACTCCGGAACTTCATTATTATATTTAAATAATAATATTTGTTTGCAATTCTTCAATTTTGATAGCAATGTGAATGCAAAACAGGTGAGTTAGGTTTGTTGTCAATAACTTTATTTAGACCAAACATTCATTTTTGAGGTGAAACTCTAAGGTTCAAGTAGCCAGGATAGCCAAATCATCAGGTGAATGTCCAATTGATAGCCAAAGTTTAGGCAGTGCATAAGTCAGGTTGATCAGACTCAACAGGAACACAATATCCCAGATATTGTCTCTGTAACATCCCTGAACAGGGTCAGAGTAATTACTAAAAAATAAAAAAAAAACTTTGAGAATGATTTACTAAAGATCAATAGACAGTTCAGTTTGAAAGGGAAGTTGCACTTTACAAAGGAACTCCCCCTGAGATTAGTGAATGAAGTGAAGTTCTGCTCACTTCCATCATCTAATGGTGCAAGCAAATGTTCTGTTTTTTTTAATTATTTTTCTTGGATATTCTTTGCAAAGTGATAATCACTAAGCTCTGGGGGAAATTCCATTGGAAAATTAACCTTCTATAGCAAAGTGAACAGCCTACTTGCCTTTACCAAATCAGCCCCATTTTTTTAGTGTGTTTTGTAGGGTTGCCCTTATTGAGCATGATAAATTAAATAATGAATTATTAATGGAATTGCTCTAGTCTTCATAAAATAATCATTTCCTCCTTCCTCCAAAACTGGTTATGTTTAGGATCCTTTTAATATTGCTGTGGTTATGCAGACATGTAGGAACCACACTTGGTCTGAGGTTCATGGTCAGTCTTCGCTTGTAAAGAGAACAGACCTAGGGCAGCATGGCCATTTGTAGCACTGTTCTACAGTTACATCATTGCAGTTCTTGATTCCTTCAGAACAAGCATATTCTCTAAGGCAGCAGCATTGGTTTGTGAAAATATTTAAATGTCTACACAGTATTATACATTTTAGATTTAGCTGAATCTATTGACTGTCAACATTCACAAAAAAAGTCATTTTGGCATTGTGGAACTAGCACTTTTTTAAAACAACAAAATGTGATATAGTTTCTTTTGCTAGAGGCATTCATTTCAATGTGCTAACAGCACAGAGGGAGGTCGTAGGGGGATTCTCCTTGTCATTGTCTCTTCGTGTATATATACTATTCATGTAAAACTTGCTGACAGTAGTCTTCTTGGCACCATTTCATTTTTTTACATTTTATTTCATCATTTAATGTGAAGTAAGGATTGTAGGCTAGGAAATAATGTTCAAATGATAACGTTAGTGCCTTCAAAAGTGGTTAGTACCTGAAAATATATCTAGTTATTATGACACATTTTTACATTCAGAGTGCTATAAATTTCTAAGTATGTGAAAGAATTATAGTATGCCACTAATTTATATATATTTTAATATTTATTGTCACATTCATTTATATTACAAGGTACTTGAAGAATCTATAATTTAATATGCTAAGCTAATTGGCATGATTTGTTGTAAGTGTCTAGAATTATTTCTATGGCTACAGTTAAACTTGTATGCTGTGTTATTGGTAGAACAAAATAGAGCTGCACAAAGGAACTGTTTATAAATAATATTGAAAACATTCAAGTAGCTGGTTCATGCTCATTGGGGAACATGTAGGTAGTTTCTGAAACTGTTGGTACCTATCACACTTTCTTTTGTGAGACAACATGCATTTTTTATGCAGTATTGTACTACATCATATCACATTTTTAGTACTCTTGTATAACTCCATTACATTAACCAAGGGCTATCATAGTAGAACTGTACAATAGGTACAGGCAATGGCGTCTGGAAGGGCGACTGACCGGGGCTATAGCCCCGAGTGGGCCCCCAAAAAGCCCTGGGTCTCGGAGTTCAAAATGACAATTTTAGCCCCGAGGGTTTACACAGAGCGTGGAGAGTGGGGATCGATCTCCTTCTTACCCGGCATGGCTGAGTGACATACAAAGTTCCGACTTCTGAACCTGGCTCCTATGATGGACGTCACACTGGTTCAATGCCGGGACGTGTGACGTCCATCATAGGAGCCAGGTCCAAGAGGCAGGAGTGACACTGCGGCCACACCAGGGGAGTGGGAGATCCCTGCTCTCACTTATTTTCCCACAAATAGATCTTTCTTTTGGTGGTATTTGATCACCTCTGCAGTTTTTATTTTTTACTTTCTGTTTTAAAACAGATCCAGTAAAAATTTAAATTTCTTCATCAATTTAGGCCAATATGTATTCTGCTACATATTTTTGGTAAAAAAAATCCCAATAAGTGTATATCAATTGGTTTGCGCAAAAGTTATAGCATCTACAAACTATAGGATATATTTATAGACTTTTTATCTTTTTATTGTTTTTACTAGTAACGACAGCGATCAGTGATTTTTAGTGGAACTGCAACAATGCGGTGGACAAATCTGACACTAAGTGACACTTTTTGGGGACCAGTGACACCAATATAGTGATCAGTGCTAAAAAAAAATGCATGGTCACTATATAAATGACACTGGCAGGGAAGGGGTTAACATCAGGGGCGATCAAAGTGTTAAGTGTGCTCCTAGGCAGTGATTTCTAACTGTGTGGGGGTGGTTTAACTGGAGGAAGATAGAGATCTGTGTTCCTGGTTAGCAGGAACAGAAGATCTTTCTCTTCCTCTCTGACAGAACGGTGGTCTGCCTCGTTTACATAGGCAGAGCACTGTTCTGCCTCTCCAGCGAACAATCAGCGGTGTCCAATCACAGCGGGACAGCAATCATGTACAGGTATGTGATCTTTCGCTTAAGGGGCACCCTGCCGCAGTACATGTACGTGGGGCAGTCCTTAAGTGGTTAATAACACAAACCCCACTGTGAAACTCTCACCCACCGTGAATAATTATAACACCACCAGCTGCTAATAGAGTACACACCCCAATGTACAAATATTAAATCATTTCAAAATTCAGTGATGAATCAAAACATACACAAGTGAATGAAATATAGTCCTTGATAAATCAAAGGTCCATATTAAAAAAACTGAAAGTCCAGCCCAGTCCTTATCTCATTTTTTTTACCTCTTATGGAAAAGTATGTCATATGACGCTTTCCCCAAAAAAAGTTCAATCTCGTCAGATCTGTCTCTCCTCTCAGGTTAGGAACTCCTACTTCAGTCCTTCAACACTCTCTTTACTCCATGGCTTAGGAACAACATTTAAAAAGAAAGCAACATATCCATAGTGTAGTATTTATCAAACTATTAGAACTATAGTCTCATAGTATTATACTCACATTGCTTGACAAAGGAGTGCAGCCGTCACGCCATTCACGGCTTGCTGACTCAGGAAACGCATTGCATGTGTGTGATGTCATTGCCCCTCGCCTGGATTGCTGTTTGCCTTCCAAGCCTCATTCTGTTATTCCTCCATCATTGCCAGCCGGTGGAGACAGTGCATCTGAAAGACCAGTCTCATTACACATCCATGGCAGGGATGAGCGACCTCACGGACCCCTCCAGTTACATCTGGGACTCTCATATGCCTTTTTAACTCAACACAAATGTGAGTGCAATCTCTGTTGCTGCTCTTTTTATTAAAATTGTTTTTAAGTCTGCACCCAGAGGCGCCTCCTTTCTTTGTTTCTTACTAGAACCAGAAGTGTCAGCTGCAAAAGACACTTGCTACTCATTCCTAATGGGTTTCTAGCAGCCACCTTATTTTAGAGTGCTGTTATTGTAACCATTTTCCTCCTCCTCTTCCTGAAGGGAACAGAGCAGATCTTTTCTTTTAGAGTGCTACCAATGTGCCATTTTCATCTTCCACTTACTGAAGGACGTACAGCAACCACTTAAAATGTGAGTGCTTTTAATTTGGCCCTTTTCTCCCCCTCCTTCTCAAGGACACATAACAAACATTGTATTTTGAGGACTACTAATACACCATTTTCCTCCTCCTCCTGAGGGGCACATAGCAGCCATTTTTAGGAGGACTGCTAATGTACCCATTTCCTCCTTCTCCTCTACTAGGAGGAGATTGGGTCACTGACAGTAAGGAGGAGGGATGTGGTTCTGGCATTAGGAGGCAGGAGGAGTGTAGCAAAAATGTAAAAAAGCCACCTGCCATTCTACTGAGAAGGGATAAGGGCATACAGCACACATAGGAGGAGGTAATTATATGTCAAGGAATAGGACAGGCTGCAGCAACCGTATGTTCATAGACTGCCCTTCTTTCCACAAATCTTCCTTTAATAAAAAAAAAAAAAAAAAAAAAGACAGAGGGAGTCCAAATAGTCCTGATGCTGTGTTTGTGGCTGTTAAATGCATTTATTTCATACATTTACATATTTTACACATTTACAAAATTTACATGTTTACAAAATAATTTTGCCCATTTATTTTGGGTCTGCTAATGAGTCTGTTTCATCCTCTTCCTCATCCTCTTCAAAAGCACATATGAGCTATTTATTTTGGGCCCGGTAATGCACCCTTCTCCTGCCTCCTCAAAGAGAGCATAGCAGCCATTTATTTGGGAACTGCTAATGCTTTCTTTTCCTCCTCCTTTATGAGGACAAAAAGCAGACAATCGCCTTTCTAGTTTCATTCATATGCCCCTTTTCTCCTCCTCTTCTACTAATCTCACCCTATCAGCACCAACTAGTTATGGGAAGTTGTAGGATTTTTTTCTGGCTGCTATCCCTGCCCTCGTGCCAGCTTTGTGTACCACCCTGTTTTTGCCTATTTAGTGGTCTGTATGGATCGATGTCTACGAAAGCGTGACACTGTAGTTCTGACACATGTTTATATCTGTTATGGAAACAAAATAATTGAGATATTAAAGACTTCTACTAGTGTTCCAGAAACTAATTATGTTTTTTTTTTGTTTTTTTTTAATGAGCTGTTGGCAAAACAGTTTATAAAAAAGATTTATTGATTGCTTGTGATATTCCTAGCTTAAAAAAAATTCAACTTCTGGAGTTTATTTTTTTTAATAGACAATGGCCTACTTAATTTCAGGAAGTCACACTTCTAAAAGGTAATCTCGTTTTTGGAACATCTGCTAAAGCAAGGAGGATCATTATGACATTTTAGAAATGTTTCCATTTGTTACAGACAGGTGGAAGATTAATGAGATATTATCTCTGTAATAACATGAGCTGCATATGAGCTGTGAATAAAAAAAATGTTAAAATTGTATTTTTTTCATTTATAAGAATTTACATGATAAAGAAATAATCTGATTATGCTAATCCACTAGTTTTACATAATTGAAAATGAAACATTGAGGTTTACAACACTTTCCCTTAATGTAATTTTCAACCTGCTGGGCCATGGAAAAAAAAATTAGAGTGCAATAATGTGCACTGACTGGGAAATGACTTCATTTGTTGTTTTTTATCCCTACCCACTGAATAAGCTTTACCACAATAATAAATGTATTAGGATTACGTTAGTGGTTTCCTCTTGAAATGGTGTTTCCACTTATATTTTAAGGACATAGGCTATTCTATTTTGTTATTATACACATTGTTGGCTATTCCTGTTGGACAGAGTTTGGTAGGGATACAATGAAGGGTCTGGCAATAGTACAGTGACAGTGAAAATTAGCAGATCACTCTTTGGAACTGATGAATTTAACTAATGCAGTTAAATTGGAGAGATGAAAATTAGCAAAATATTTAAGTAGTTGCAAGTAGAAATAAATCAGATTTCATCAATCATTTAATGCATTGGCGGGCTATTGTCAACAACTCCAGTTTTGTGCTCATTTTTTTCCAGTGTTACTGCATCATCTCTATTGTGTAATTAATGAGAGAGTTACCAATTCAAAAAATTTTCTAAAACTTCATTGTGATTCATATAAGGATGGAGACACAATGGAATGCTTGGTTGAAGTATTCACAGTTTTAAGAATATAGTAACTCTTTATGGCTTCATTTAGTCTGTTAAATATACCATTGAAAGTTTTGTTATGGGTGTTTAGTAATTGAAGAAACTCTTGCTAATCTAGCCAACACCTTTATTTACACCTTTTACACCTTTATTTATAGTAAGTGAGTCACCTTAGGACAGGAAGTGTCTTACAGAATGGCCAGGTGAAAATAAAGGAAATAAAGTTTGATAAACATAATGCAGTCATCACACCAAAGAACTGATAAGCTGCAATGCAATACATTTTTGATTTTGGGTTTAGATATACTTTAAGACTTGCATGTTAAACACTTTTTCCAAAAAAGAAGTAAACAGTTAAATGTTAACATTTGGTATGCAATGGGTTATAGGCATAGACATGTGCACAGGGTGTGCTGGGTGTGCCTGGGCATCATCCTGTGAAGTACAGATTTCCACCCCCTGTGTTCCCCTCCCTGCAGCGTTGCTGGCTGCCCTCCTCTCCTGCCAGCTATTGCTGTGGGCACATAGGGGGATGTTTCGGGATGGAGAGTGGGGGAAGGGGCTGGTAAATTTGTAATTTTTGCTACTTCTATTTCTGAACGAACATAATGAGTGATCGGTGCTGATCACTCACTTTGTTCATTAACTGTGTTTACTATGCTTCAGTTTGTGAATGAACAGGCAGCTGCTTAGCACAGAACAGAGAAAGGGACTGGGGAATCTCTGTCCTAAGTCCCTTTCTCTGTCTTGAAAGTGAGACATCACCGGCCCGTTTAGGCCCCTGATATTTCACCAAAGCCCCCCCAAAAACAGGTAAAAATATTGTAATAAATAATAAAAAATAAAGGTAATAAAAGTAAAAAATGACTTACATTGTCCACTGCCCCAATGACACCATCCACTGCTCTACTGACTGACACCATCCACTGTCCTACTGACACCAACCTCTGGCCTACTGACACCATCCACTTCTCTACTGACACTGTTCATGTTTAAATACATTTTTACATTTTAGAATGTTTGTTTACATTTATTTATAAGGATATATTTACTGTATATTTAAAAAAGGGCCAAGTTACATCCCTGGGAATTACAGACCAATTAGCCTAACATCAATAGTATGCAAGCTCTTGGAAGGGATGATAAGGGACTATAAACAAGATTTTAGTAATGACAACGGTATCATTAGCAGTAATCAGCATGGATTCATGAAGAATTGTTCTTGCCAAACCAATCTAATAACCTTCTATAAGGAGGTGAGCTGCCATCTAGATGAAGGAAGGCCCGTAGACGTGGTGTATCTAGATTTTGCAAAAGCATTTGACACAGTTCCCCATTAAAGTTTACTGTACAAAGTAAGGTCCGTTGGCATGGACCATAGGGTGAGTACATGGATGGAAAACTGGCTACAGGGGCGAGTTCAGAGGGTAGTGATAAATGGGGAGTACACGGAATGGTCCGGGGTGGAAAGTGGGGTCCCAAGGGTTCTGTCCTGGGACCAATCCTATTTAGTTTATTCATAAACGACCTGAAGAATGGGATAAACAGTTCAATCTCCATATTTGCAGACAATACTAAGCTAAGCAGGGCAATAACTTCTCTGCAGGATGTGGAAACCTTGCAAGAAGATCTGAACACATGAATGGGGTGGGCAACTACATGGCAAATGAGGTTTAATGTAGAAAAATGTATAATAATGCATTTGGGTGGCAAAAATATGAATGCAATCTGCTCACTAGGGGGAGAACTTCTGAGGGAATCTAGGATGGAAAAGGATCTGGGGGTCCTAGTAGATAACAAGCTCAGCAATGGCATGCAATTTCTTGCTGGATAGCAGGCCACTCACACCACCTCAGCTCCCGGTGGAGAAGCCCCCTTTGAGGGTCCCTGATCTACAGTGCCACACTTTTACTATATAGTCAACCTTGTAAGTATGGTAGAGAGTGGGATTTTATACTTAGTTTTATTTTATTTTATTTTTTATGAATTTTCTTTTTTCCTTGGGTAGGATCAGACCATACAGCAACTCCTTTGATTATATTTTTTATTGAACTCACGTACATGCTCCTGAAGAGTGGATCAATCCACAAAATGCATAGAGCTATTATATGCCGTGTCCCTATGATTCAATTGATATCTGTCAGTATGAATAATTTTTTTATATTAATCGTTTATAATCACGTGGCAACCCATCTATATTGTATGTATAGATATACAGTTTTATGAATTGTACCAGTTTTTTTAATTGTATTGGATATAAACTCATTCATGATTATCCTTTTTTTATGGTAATTTATACAATAAACTGAATTATTTATACCTATGTGCTTCATTCAAAGTCCCAATCCCCTTTCCCCTCCATTTTGATATATAGATAGGGATGGAGGCAATTGACCTTACCAGGTCACCGCCTCAAATAAAGTCCCAATTGTTCTCCTTTTTCTTAAAAGGGAGATTAACTCAGAGATAAAACGATAATTCTCCCACTCTACAAGATTCTGGTCTGGCCGCACCTGGAGTATGCTGTCCAGTTCTGGGCACCAGTCCTCAGGAAGGATGTACTGGAACTGGAGACAGTCCAGAGAAGGGCAACAAAGCTAATAAAGGGTCTGGAGGATCTTAGTTATGAGGAAAGGTTGCAAGCACTGCACTTATTCTCTCTGGAGAAGAGACGCTTGAGAGGGGATATGATTTCAATGGACAAATACAGTACTGGTGACCCCACAATAGGGATAAAACTTTCCCGCGAAAGGGAATTTAATAAGACACGTGGCCATTCACTAAAATTACAAGAAAAATGGTTTAACCTTAAATTGCGTAGAGGGATCTTTACTGTAAGAGCAGTAAGGATGTGGAATTCTCTTCCACTGGCAGTGGTTTCAGCGGGGAGCCTTGATAATTTCTAAAAACTATTAGATAAGCACCTGAACAACCACAACATATAGGGATATACAATGTAATACTGACATAAATCAAACACATAGGTTGGACTTGATGGACTTGTGTCTTTTTTTCAACCTCGCCTACTATGTAAGTATGTAACTATATTTACACCACGCATGCATGCTTAAGCTTTGCGGTGCACACCCTAGTGCAATAGACTGTGCACACCTTTGGTTATAGGTCTTCTCTCTTTTCATTGTTTTATTAAGCCCTACAGGTTTATAATAGGCAGACATGACTGTCCCAAACTAAAGCAATGGTAGGCACAGTTTTACATTAAATTTGACATTGTCTGGAGATTTTTGGATTTATCTGGTGTCAGATCATAAAATAGGGCAGTTTAGTTCTGCTACTCCATCTGGCAATACCAGTTGTTATTGAAGCGAACAAAATGATATAATATGGCTGGTATCATTACTTCATTATCATTATTTTCACAGTATGTTGTTATAATGTTTTATGCAACATAATGAGACTAATGTACTTAAATCAGTTGAGAACATTCACACAATATATTGGATAAATATTTACTTCAATTATCCAGTTATCTGAAAAGCAGATTCCTGTTTACTTATTTCATTTGCACACAATTGGATAATGGAATATTCACACGATTTATTGTATGGTGATTCTCAACTACATTAAATCAGCCTCACCATCTGTTTGGTTTTTATGCAGGTAATTATGAAAGTCCAAACCAGCAATATTTGGAAACACTTCCTGTGCAGTTTACACCAGGTTCTATTAATTTTGTATTTATAGTTTAAACTGACTAAAGCTAGCCATAGACTAATCAAATTTTGGCCGGTTCAACAGGGACTGGCTGAGATTTGATTAATCTATGGGCAGGCTATTTGTGCTGAATTTAATCCATTGATCGACTTCAGTACAACCAGTCTGTCGGATCTTTTGCATGCAATTACTGCCGGTGGCTATAGCTGGTAGCAGTAATCATTGTGTTCTCCCGGCAAGGAAGGATCCCTGCGCCACGCACGGGCAGAAAGCCATAGTACTGCAGGAGGGATTTCCCCATCAACACTGACTGTGTTGTTTGGGAATCAAACAATTATCTTCCCTGCAATTTGTGGTTGTAGGAAATATAATTACATCATCTATAGCTTGCCTTACACTAAGTGGTGTTGCAACCAACCTGGTCTCTTGAAAGATCATTTATCAGTCTTATATATTGTACAACTTGTAACATATAAAATACAAAAGTGTATCTAAACCCAAGAACAAAATGTAATATATTGCATCTTACGAATTCTTAGATGTGGGGAAAACACTTGTTTTTTTGTTTTCTTGCAGAGTTTTTTCCTTTATTCTCATCTTGTGATCCTATCAGTAGCACACTTCCTGTCTTGGGGTGGGAATGGTCTTGGAGCTCTTGCTATATTGTTTCTGTAAAGGAGCAGTGTTGGCAACCTAACACAGCACAATTAACTAAAATTTTACATACAGCAAAATTCCAGTTTTAGATTTTAATTAACCACTTAACAACTGGCCCATAGCCGAATGATGGCTACAGGGCGGTTGCTTAACTCTGGGAGGGCGTACTATGACGTCCTCCCAGAATTCTGCTCTCGCGCGCCCCCTGGGGAGCACACCCGAGATTATCCATGACTGCCGGGTACAGAGGACCTGGTGCATCACGGATCATGGTAAACAGCTGCTGATCGTGGCCGTTTACCATGTGATCGCTCCGTCAAATGATGGAGCGATCACTTGTAAACAAACCAGCGTCATGTCATGATGTCGGTTCTTCTCTCCCCTCTGTGTACCAATCGGTACAGAGGGGGAGGGATCGGATGGCAGCAGCGCTGTGGGCCCAGCACAGCACTGCTCTGTGACACAGAGCCACAAACCATCCATCCATGCTCTGCCATCCCTCCATGCTCAGAAATACCCTGCAATACCCTGCAATACCCTGTGCAATACTCTGCAATACCCTGTGCAATACTCTGCAATACCCTGTGCAATACCCTGTGCAATACTCGGCAATACCCTGTGCAATACTCTGCAATACCCGTGCAATACCCTGTAATACTCTGCAATACCCTCCAATAGCCTGCAATGCTCTGCAATACCCTGCAATGCTCTGCAATACCCCTCAATACTCTGTAATAGCCTGCAATACTCTGCAATAGCCCGCAATACTCTGCAATACCCTGCAATGCTCTGCAATACCCTGCAATGCTCTTCAATAGCCTGCAATACTATGCAATACCCTGCAATACTCCGCAATACCCCACAATACTATGAAATACCCTGCAATACCCCACAATACTCTGCCATACTCAGCCATACCCAGCCATACCCAGCCATATTCTGCCATACATTGCAATACCCTGCCATACTCAGCCATACCCAGCCATGCGCAGCCATGCTCAGCCATACTTGGCTGTACTCGGCCTCTGTATGTGGCCAGGCTGTGGAAGTCTCACACATGTGGTATTGCCGTACTCAGGAGGAGTAGGAGAATCTATTTTGGGGTGTCATGTTTGGTATGTACATGCTATGTGTTAGAAATATTGTATAAATGGACAACTTTGTATTAAAAAAAAATGTGTTTTAACCACTTCCCACCCGCCGTCATATGACGTCCTTGACTTTGTGCGGGGATATCTGAATGATGCCTGTAGCTACAGGCATCATTCAGATATCAGCTTTTTCAGCTGGCAATTCCCTACACCATAAGCAAGATCATAGCGGCTGTTCCACTGCTTGATTGTTCTTAAGGGAGGCGAGAGGGGACGCCACCCTCCGGGGCTTCTACCGACTCACCGTTACGATCGAAGCCAGGATAGTTTTCTTTTATTATTTCAGGCTTCCCAGCCTAGAGGTGAGATGTGGGGTCTTATTGACCCCATATCTCACTGTAAAGAGGACCATGCCATGTTCCTATTACAAGGGATGTTTACATTCCTTGTAATAGGAATAAAAGTGATCAAAAAATTTATTTTTTGGAAAAAAGTGTCAAACTAAAATAAATAAAGTAAAATGAACAATAAAAAAAAAAAAAATTGAAAGTGTCCCTGTCCCCGTGAGCTCACATGCAGAAGCAAACGCGTACGTAAGTCCCGCCCACATATGAAAACGGTGTTCAAACCACACATGTGAGGTATCGCTGCGATCGGTAGAGCGAGAGCAATAATTTTGGCCCTAGACCTCCTCTGTAACTCAAAACATGTAACCAGTAAAAAATTTGAAAGCGTCACCGGGATTTTTAAGTAGCGAAGTTTGGTGCCATTCCAAGAGCGTGTGCAATTTTGAAGGGTGACATGTTAGGTATCTATTTACTCAGCGTAACTTCATCTTTCACATTATGCAAAAACATTGTGCTAACTTTACTCTTTTTTTTTTTTTAAAGCACAAAACTGTTTTTTTTTCCAAAAAAAACTTGTTTGAAAAATTGCTGCGCAAATACCGTGCGAGATAAAAAGTTGCAATGACCGCCATTGTATTCTCTAGGGTCTTTGCTAAAAAATATATATATAATGTTTTGGGGTTCTGTGTAATTTTCTAGCAAATAAATGATGATTTGTACATGTAGGAGAGAAATGTCAGAATTGGCCTGGGTGCTCCAGAACGCCTGAAGGTGCTCCGTGCATATTGGGCCTCTGTATGTGGCCACGCTGTGTAAAAGTCTCACACATGTGGTATCGCCGTACTTGGGAGTAATAGCAGAATGTGTTTTGGGGTGTAATTTGTTGTATGCATATGCGGTGTATGAGAAATAACCTGCTAATATGACAATTTTGTGAAAAAAAAAGAAAAAAAAATCTTGATTTTGCAAAGAATTGGGGAAAAAAATGATAACTTCAAAAAACTCACCATGCATCTTTCTAAATACATTGGAATGTCTTCTTTCCAAAAAGGGGTGATTTGGGGGGTATTTGTACTTTTCTGGCATGTTAGGGTCTCAAGAAATTAGATAGGCCGTCAGTAATTCAGGTGTGATCAATTTTCAGATATTGGCACCATAGCTTTTGGACTCTATAACTTTCACAAAGACCAAATAATATACACCAATTTGTACTTATCTTTACCAAAGATTTGTAGCAGTATAAATTTTGGCCAAAATTTATGAAGAAAAATTACTAATTTGCTAAATTTTATAACAGAAACAAAGAAAAATTCATTTTTTTACCGAATTTTCAGTCTTTTTTCTTTTATAGCGCAAAAAATAAAAAACCCAGCGGTGATTAAATACCACCAAAAGAAAGCTCTATTTGTGTGAAAAAAAGAACAAAAATTTCATATAGGTACAGTGTTTCATGACTAAGTAATTATTATTCAAAATGTGAGAGCACTGAAAGTTGAAAATCGGTCTGGTTATTAAGGGGGTTTAAGTGCCCAGTGGTCAAGTGATAAAACTTGTGATGCCCAAAACTTCTTGAATTAAAAAAAGAAGCTTTTGATACAATACTCACCTCCTCCAATGACAATGAGCTGTATGTGTCTATGGACAAAGGCAGTGTGGCTAGGGAATGAGCCCACAGGTGTGTCATCATAGGAAGAGGAGGATCCAGGGGCACTGGCAGGGGACCCAAGAAGAGGAAGTTTGCGGCCGTTCTGTACAATTCCATTGCACAGAGCAGGTAAGTATAAACCTCTTTGTTATGTTTTTAGTTTTTTAAATTTTGAGTTTACAATCACTTTAAGAAGCAACTAACTTAGGCTTAAAGTACAATGAAATGTGTTTTTGAGAGCTGTAAACAGCTCACTTATAGGAGCACCCACCTCATGTTAATGAGAAATCAGATCAGCTTTTCTTGAGTCTCAATCACTGCGCAAAGACAGTCTCATGGGGATAGCCTCACTTGTCATAATTGTTCCCAGGACACAAACAAAATGCACTTGTACTTATGCATCTTTATCATACCAATGTATATGATTGCATATAGGGTTGGCATTGGTGTAAACTGGGTATGTAAAGTAAAGAGCATGTGTTGTTTTTTAAGTAATTCATGGAAATACAGTAGCTAAGGAAATAATCAAAATAAATTACATATAGCTTTAGCTGTTTTCCAGTATATTGTGGTTCTGAAATAGGGATTGTGGCAAACATGCTAATGCATCTGGTCCATACCATATCCTAATCTATGTTCCATCCATTTATAAATACTGTACACTTTTTATAAGTAAAAATCTGTATTTTTTGCTAGAAAATTACTTAGAACCCTCAAACATTATATATACCATATATATATATATATATATATATATATATATATATATATATATATATATATATATATATGGTATATATACATATATATGTGTGTGTGTGTGTGTTTTTTTAGCAGAGACCCTAGAGAATAAAATGGCCATCGTTGCAATTTTTTAGGTCACACAGTATTTGCGTAGTGGCTTTTCAAATGCACGTTTTTTGGAAAAAATACACTTTAACAAATCCTAATGCAAAAGAACACAATATATAACACAATTTCTTGATAGATTATAAAAGATGATGTTACGCCGAGTAAATAGATACCTAACATGTCATGCTTTACAATTGCACACACTCATGGAATGGTGACAAATTTAAATGTAAAAATCTCCATAGGCAACGCTTTCAAAATTTGAACAGGTTACCAGTTTGGAGTTACAGAGAAAGTCTAGAGCTAGAATTATTGTTCTCGCTATAACATTTGTTATGTTATATGTACGAGAAGACCACTTCTACCAGTCACTGAAATCAATTTCCTCCCCTAAGTCCCGCTCCCATACCAGCATATCAGGCAATTTCACAGACGGGTAAACAAACAACTTCTATAGCATCAAAATGCCCCCCTCTGGGCCTCCACCCGGAAACATCTGGATTCAAAAGCAGTGCACATAGTAATATCATCTTTAGATCTCTGCAACAAGCGCAAAAAGTGCAGGATCTGCTGCAAACAGAAATGCTCAAATGGAAGCACTTTCAACTGCTGCTCAAAGTAGGAGATGGGACAAATTCCCTTATGGTAAAGGAAATGACCTATTCTATACAGGCCCTTATCAATCCATCACTGCAAATCCTGTCAACATAGACCAGGCAGAAATGGCAGATTGTGGAACAGGGGGGCCACCCGCGGAGTGTGTGGGGATCGAAGAGGCATAGCCCTACAGGACGAATCCCAGACCTGCATATGAGAGAGAGAAGGGCACAGGGTTTATGGACGCTGCTGAAATGGGATCCCCTTCAAAAGGTCAATAGGAAGAAGTTCCACAATTCTGCTCCTCCAGGGCCACTCACAGAGGAATATACCTGAGCCAACTGGGCCCCCTGCACCACTCTATAGTATTGTTTAAGTTCTGGGACCCCCATCCCCCCCAAGCTTGCACAAATTATACAGCATACACCGGGCCAATCTATGCCCCCCAAGGCCCCAAATTAACCTCAATAACTGGGCTTGAGATTTCTGTAACTCCTGGGATGGGACTGCTATAGGTAGAACGTGAAAATAGTAAAGGATCCTGGGGAGCAGTGGCGGCTGGCATTTTTTTTGGGGGGTGCAAAACAATGCACCCCCGTGGGTTGGTCAGTCGGGTCAATTGGTGCCCGGAGCCCACCCTTTTTTGAAGCCTATTAGAGCCTCTGGTTCTAATCACATACTTAAAAAAAACCCCATTGGAATCCATGCGTCCGGCGCCCCGCATGTAGAGTAGGGGGTCGGATACATGGATAGGGGGCGGCGCCCCTGCACCCCTAATGGATGGGCCACCACTGCTGGGGAGCTGGGGATTAATGGATGCTGCCGAAATGGGATCCACATCAAAAGGTCAATAGGAAGAGGTCCACAATTCTGCTCCTCCAGGGCCACGCACAGAGGAATATATCTGAGCCAACTGAGCCACCTGCACCACTCTATAGTATTGTTTAAGTTCTGGGACCCCCATCCCTCCAAGCTTGCGCAAATTATACGGCATACACCGGGCCAATCTATGCCCCCTAAGGCCCCAAATCCCAAATTAACCTCAATAACTGGGCTTGAGAGCCCACCCTTTTTTGAAGCCTATTAGAGCCTCTGGCTCTAATCACGTGCTTAAAAAACCTCCCATTGGAATCCATGAGTCCGGCGCTCCGCATGTAGATTAGGGGGTCGGATACATGGATAGGGGGCGGTGCCCCTGCACCCCTAATGGATGGGCCACCACTGCTGGGGAGCTGGGGATTTATGGATGCTGTCGAAATGGGATCCACATCAAAAGGTCAATAGGAAGAGGTCCACAATTCTGCTCCTCCAGGGCCACGCACAGAGGAATATATCTGAGCCAACTGAGCCACCTGCACCACTCTATAGTATTGTTTAAGTTCTGGGACCCCCATCCCTCCAAGCTTGCGCAAATTATACGGCATACACCGGGCCAATCTATGCCCCCTAAGGCCCCAAATCCCAAATTAACCTCAATAACTGGGCTTGAGAGCCCACCCTTTTTTGAAGCTTATTAGAGCCTCTATTAGAGCCTCTGGCTCTAATCACGTGCTTAAAAAAACCCCCATTGGAATCCATGGGTCCGGCGCTCCACATGTAGATTAGGGAGTCGGATACATGGATAGGGGGCGGCGCCCCTGCACCCCTAATGGATGGGCCACCACTGCTGGGGAGTACTACCATTTTGATTGAAGCAACTCTACCTATCCTGGAGAGACCACCCAAAGACCATTGTCCCAACTCCTGCAACAACTGAGTAAAAAGTTTTGAATAATTGGATCGATAGAGCGTTGCCAAAGAAGGGGTCAATTTAATGCCAAGGTAAGGAATGGAATTCAATTGCCATGCAAAACTATAATGCTCCCGGAGACTCTGTAAGACATCCCTATCCAGGTTCACATTCAGGGCTTCTGACTTCTCCCAATTGACGGCTATGCCGGAAATGTTTCCAAATCACCAGGAAGAGATCCAGGACTGACGGCAGGGAAGTATGTGGGGAGGACAGAAAGAGGAGCAGATCATCTGCAAACAGTGCCCATTTTTGTTGTCTACCCCCACTATTAATACCTAGTATATCTGGATGGGCACGGATTGCCACAGCCAGGGTCTTGATGACAATTACAAAATGTATAGGGGAGAGAGGACACCCCTGCCTAGTGCCTGATCGGATGGAGATAGAATCAGACAGGTAACCTTGTAGGCATATCTGGGCCGAGGGGATGCTATAAAGCGCCCGTAAAAATTACAGGAATTGAGGGGCAAAGTTCCACTTATGCAGTTTTCTAAAGAGATAGTGGTATGAGATACTGTTGAATACCATTCCTCCTATCCCAGGAGGTTTGAAATACCGAGATCAAGTCTATGGCGCGTCGTATTTGATCTGAAGCCTGACGGCCTGGTATAAAACCAGCCTGATCTACATTAATATAATTAGATATATACTGGTTCAATCAAGTAGCATAAATTTTTACCGGTAATTTGAGGTCACAATTAATTAGTGAGATAGAAGAAGAATATTTCAACATAAAAATACACTTTACAACCTTCCATTTCACATATCAGAATATTAAATATTATATCTATGCATACACTGTATATTTTTATATACAATAGCAAAACAGTAAAACAAAGATCTAATTATAATATAGGAGTTAGCGCTTTCTGATTCAATTACATGCAGTAAGAGATGAGTGAACATGAAAGCCATGTTCATTGATCTCACCCATTCTTTATACTGAAAAAAAATCTGACAAGAAAGGTAGCCAGCTTAATGGCTGGTAAAAATAACAAAACCCAGCAGCAACAAAGAGCAGCATTGGAGGGGCAGGAAAGGGGGTCATGGATGCATAACCATTATTGAATTAAAACAGCCAAAGACACAGTTTGGTTGCAGGCTCCTGGTTGCTTAGGTGACCATGAGCTCACATACATACATACATACATACATACATACATACATACATAATAATGATTAACAGTAATTTGCCTTGTATTTATGCAGAAGCCATAGTTCAAGCCGTGAGAGGGGAGGGGCAGCAATGTAGGCCAGTAATGCTCCAATGCATTGCACACTGCTACCCATCTTACGCTAGACAGAAGAGCTTAAAGAAGGGGAGAGCAGTTTTAAGACCTCATTAGTATGTTGCTGCAATTTTAATGTGCACTCAAAGGGAAGGTTGTAGAACAGGCTGTGTTGTCCAACCGCACTGCAGTCTGCAGAGGTCTCAGGGAGCAATGGGTTTTGCTATCTTGTCTGTCAGGGGATGCCTGGATCAAAAGACCAGTTGACCAGAATTACATCTTTTGGGAAGTAAAAAAGTCCCCATATACATATTTCTACAGTGTATGTAGGTCAGGGGTGCTCAACCCATATGAAAAAAGGAAAAATGGAACAAAGTAATGTCCCAAAGAAGAGCTATAAGGAGGATCAGCCACGGTATGTTAAATTTAGAAAGTAGCTTTATTGAAATTACAGGTGTAAAATATGGCCACTACAAGTGTTGAATAAACATAGCAATGGAGCAATCTCCCCTATATACCCAATAATAAAAACACATACAGATAAAAATGACAACATTGTCACAATATGGCGCCAACCACAGGGCCCCACTCATACACACACATGCAGGGACCAGCTATGAGGGAAGTGAGGCTGCTAGCAAAGAGGAGGGGGCAGTGCTTGCTCTTGATCCTGAGTGATCAGTAATCGCTAATTACGCATGCTGCATTTCCAAGTAATGCACTTGTGTTGTTATAGTGTAGAGGAATTGCCTCAGCAGGTAGGTCAAACATATAGAGCTAAGGTAGGAGTCCTTAGTCTAAACTGCAGGATGGTCCATCCTGTCAGCAAGTACTGTATTCAAAAGACTGCCAGTGTACCAGTGATAGAATGACTGGGTGATTAAAAGACAATTGAGCTGGATATAAAAGGATAAACTGGCTGTATGGCATACTATGTATGCATGCGTGAACTACACAGTTCCTTGTCCCGGTATGACATGTCCAAACTATGCTCAATGATGGGGTGAGTCCACTGGGTATATACAGGATGATGAAGGGAGGGATAAATGGTGGTTATGTTTATATTTATATTTATTCCCACCAATCCAGAATCATGGCTACAAAGGCCAGAGTAGTAGGAACTGATTTCCCTCAAAATTCAGCCTGTAGATAGACGCTGGTATCAGCTGGTGAAAAGACGCTGGTATAGTTCGTCAGTGTGTGGTAGTCTGACGAACTATACCTGACGAAGTGCACAGTCACGTATGTGAAATGCGTTGACGTAGGCAGCTCCAACCCAGCCCCACCATCCACCACATTCCATCATGCGCTCCAGCAAGTGTGCAAATTAATATCAAATCGCCACTTCCGATGGAAAAGACTGGATGAACTTGCATCACATTCACCTGCGGGCCTCCGTAGCCATCTTACCTCACTTCCGATCGGATGTTCAGAGAATGGAAGCTATACACCAGACTGCCACATGCTGGTGAACTATACCAGTGTCTTTCCACCAGCTGATACCAGCGTCTACCTACAGGCTGAATTTCGAGGGGAACAGGTTCCTACTACTATGGCCTTTGCAGCCATGATTCCCGAGTGGTGAGAGCCTCCGGGCAACTTAAATTCATAACCCCCATTTCTCCCTCCCCTCCTCATCCTGTATATACCCAGTGGATTCACCCCATCATTGAGCATTGTTTGGACATACCGGGACAAGGAGCTGTGTAGTTCACGCATGCATACACATTATGCCATACAGCCAGTTTATCTCTCTAAATTTGACATACCATGGCTGATCCCCCTTATAGCTCTTCTTTGGGACATTACTTTGTTCCATTTTTCCTTTCTTCACATTTTAACTTATTTCAGCTTTGGAGGTATGCTGTCTCACTGACAAATCGGCAAATATCATTAATACATGTTGCTATTAGGCAACCCAGGAAAGTGGATTCCATGTTTGCCCGCAATCCATTTAAAGTGCCCAACCCATGGCCCATGGGCCACATGTGGCCCTCGGAGCCCTCTGATGTGGCCCTCAACCTCAAACTGAAAACAGGAGTTTGGTGCACTTTCAGAAAGTGCACCACACCTGCAAGATATAGAAGTCTATGGCAAAACACAGCTAACCTGCATGAAAGCCGCAGGGTAAACCACAGCGCATCAGTGTAAAAGCAGCCTTATAGGGGGCTCCACACAGTAAGGGCTTCTTTACATTTGCAGTTTGGGGGGCGAGTGGTTTTTACCACACACGCTCAACCACTGGTGGAGACTCTGCCCTATGCTCCAGGGGACCTGTACAGCCTCCCTGTTACATTCTGTTTCACTCTGTGAAAAGAGGAGTGGCAGGGGCAGCATACACAGGAACTGATCCTCTTAATCTTCCTCCTGCAACTTCTGAAAGCTGGTTTAGCGGGTTTGCTATGGCGACTCTGCCCTATGCTCTAGGGTGCTTGTGCAGCCTGCCTGTAACATTCTGTTTTTCACTTTGATGGAAGGGGTGGCAGGGATGGCATATACAAGAACTGATCCTCTTCATTTTCCTCCTGCAACTCCTAAAAGCTGGCTTCTCCTCTCCCTCCTGTCTGCATTTAGCAGTTGCAGAAGGAAAATGTTCATAGCAATCCTATGGAGCCACTTCTGCATGCAGATGTGTCTCCCTACACTGTGTGCATCAATAGAAACATACAGCGTCAAATCCCAGGATGCCAAGGCACTCCCTGACTCCTCCTCTCTTCTCCAAACCAATAAATGCTGCCAGAGACTGCATTATCCTCTGTTACATCTTTCCTCATGGAAGCAGCACCGAGAGCGCAGGAGCCAGCAGCAGTGAAAATCATTAACTGCAAGTGCTGAGTTAAGAATTTTAACACATAGTTTACTTGGGAATGTTTATTTTATTGTGTCCAATGTCTGAAGCTTAACATGCTGAAAGTTTAATACTACTTTAAGGCATTCTCTAGAGCTGTGCATTGCCATCCTGTTTCTATGTTGCCAGCACAAGAAGGTTTTCTTTTACTAATAATGGTTTAGGTGAGACAGGAGGAACTGTTTAGAGCTATCAAAAGTTGAATTTAGAAGAATTAATACCTATTACAGGTTTTAGCACAGTTATTTCCATCTGTTATTTCACAGTAGCTGGTTAATGCTGTAAATTTGTCAACATACAGCTTCCAAAAACTTTTAAAAGATGGGATTTTGGGTGTTTCAGAAAAGGTTAACAGTACAGAAGGTGTGACTTATGTAGTCAAACTCATATTTGAGAAAATAAAGGTAATGCCTACTTTCCCTAATCTGCTCAGTCGCAGCAAAACTTGGTACAAATTGGTATGCAGACTGAAAAAAAAATCAGAAGTTGGATGAAGAATAATTAACTCTGTCCATCCTAAATGCAAAATGAATAAAACAACATAATAATGATGTAACACTTTGTGGTGCACTTACCTTTATGTTTCTGGACAGGTAACCTTCACTGTTTCATTGGTTGCAGATTTTAACATGTGGCTATAATGTTGATGTTCCTATTATAGACTTTCACTGTAGGAAAGCTTACATCTGTTTTTTTTTTTCAATAATTTATTTATGTAGATACATTTTAACTGCAGCATTTAATTTTTTATTCAATTGCATTCATATTTTATTTCATACTATGAAGTATTTATTCAAAGTCTCTCTTTGTTTTATCAGTGTGTAATAACAAGGTGCAAGCATGCAGCATGCCTTGAAAAAACTTCACTTGCTGTATCTGTATAAGAAAATTAATTTTTGATTGATGTTTTTCTGTCAAATTGTTTTAATACTGTAAAGCTGAACACACACATAAATTCATAATGTTGGGAGATGCACTGAGACCACAGCACACAACTCTGTTTAAAAATCATACACAAATACCAATGCGTCTGTTATATAATTTTTTATAGCTGTGTAAGCTAAGTTAGCCTACTGAATTACTGGTATGTAATATTCAATGCATCTATGTATATGATTGCACAGAGTCATGCATTTGGAGGCTGCCCTGTGCATGGTGAGTGCACGGGACAATTATTACATTTTTACTCTATTATGAGAAGTGTTCATGTAGACAAGCCTACAAGCCAGGAAAAAATTATGCACATTGCTTAAAAGGGACACTGTATTTATAGATTGGTAGACTAACATAGAACAAGTATAGTGATAAGTAAGGGCTCATTTACACTTGCTTAGGCTTCAACACACATTTATGGCTAGTTTACACTTGCTTCAAAATATGGCTTTGGACACGCTTTGTTAAAGCTCTCTGAATGCCAGTCAAAGTTCCTGTCACTAAATAAAATGGTTAGCTTACAGTTCTGTTTTACACCTGCTTTTGCTTTGCTTTGCTTCAGCTTCACTTAAAAAATGATACCCCACGTAGCTTTAGTGGTGCTTCAAAGCATCTTCAAAGCCTCCATAGAAGTCTATGGCAAAGCCTCATCAAAGCTCCACGAAGCCTCACCTAAGTCTCACCAAAGCCCCACAAAGCCCTATCGAAGCTCCACCAAAGCCTCATCCAAGCCCCACTGAAGCACCAAGCAAGGTGTAAACAGGACTGTAAGCTAACCATTTTATTTAGTGACAGGAGCTTTGACTGGCATTCAGAGAGCTTTAACAAAGTGTGTCCGAAGCCATGTTTTGAACCAAGTGTAAACTAGCCCTAATTTTGGCACCTTTCAAACACTCATGTACAACATACCTGTTCCAAGACTGTGACTGAAATGTCAGATATAGCCAAGCATCTAGCATTGGCAGCCCTCATACTTCTACAACAGAGTCACTTAAATTCACAAAACTTTATCCATGTGACTTTATTTTTAAAATATCTTTAGACTAAAAATAACTGTCATTTTTTGTTAAATAAAGATCTCTATTCAGGCGTGTTAGTTATGGGAATTGATCCTATGAAGACACTACTTTAAAGTGATATTAAAGGCAGTTTTTTTTTAATAACAACCTTGTCCTAATTACCTGCTCTGTGCAGTGGTTTTTCACAGAGCAGCCCTGATTTTTAGGTACCCCACCGGTGCTCCTGGCCCCTCCCTCCTGCCAAGTGCCCCCATAGCAAGCAACTTGCTATGGGGGCACCTGAGTAGGCTCACTCCTGAGCCACTGCTCTGTGCGTCCATTCACACATGGAGCGTGGCTCAGCCCTGCCCCTGCTCTCTCCTCATTGGCTCACTGGCTGTGATTCTGCCAATGGCAGAAGAGACCTGGGAGAGCCGCTGCTCTTGTGCAAATCGCTGGATTGAGATTGGGCATGGGTAAATATTAGGGAGGCTGGGGGGCTGCTGCACACAGAAGGTTTTTTACCTTTATGCATAGAATGCATAAAGGTAGAAAACCTTGAGCCTTTACGACCACTTTAATGTCATTTAAAGTGACATTTCATTAAAGACTAAGTTTTTTTTTTTTAATTAGCACAACGGACAGTGACTGCTGTCTTCGTTGAAATCTCCTGTGCTTTGCCCCCCTATAATCTTCCAGTGTTTCAGGAGTTAACGCAGCCGCTGGACCTGTCGTCAACAATCGGTGATGTCTATGCCCACCCTTTTTGCCTCTCCCTCTATGCAGAGAAGCTGCACTATAGCTTCCATCTATTAAAATGGCTCTATGAATGGAGGTCACAGGCCTTTTAATTTATTCAACCAACCTCCATCCAAAGAATGCTTTTCTTTGGAAAAGCCACCAGCACAAGGGACACTTCTCATTAAATCAAATGTAAATTCCATCCCTTTTCCAAATTCTGCTCATTTAAGAAAAAAAAATAAACTTGGGTATTAGGTTATATTCACACACCAGTGTTGGGATGCAGTGATTTCCACTGCAACCCATGGTGTTGGAAAAATGATTGCATACAGTACTTGTTTCAGTGCACAACACCACAGCACAGTGATGTGAACTGACACCATAAGAAACAAGGCAAATTTCCTTGTCTTTGCAATAGGGGTGCTCTGGTCAATGCTGTTCAGTGCATCCTAGCTCAAATAGTGTTACAATCTGTTGCGAAGCACAACTAGTCAGATTATCCCTGCCATTATCCGAGTCTCCCAGTGCCATATGGGCTAATTAGGGGAAGAGTCTATCTGGCTGATACGGGCAGCATTGAAAACATAGAATTTCCCACATACGTTTTAATAAATATGATCCTTTGTTTTCAGAATCTTTTCAAATGGCATTTGTCTGCCATTGATAATTCAATAGGAGTCATTAACAAAATTGAAGGCAAGGAAAAAGTCTTAAACTCAAAAATGAAAATTGGAATCTGGCTGGTTGCTTTGGAAAGTGGCTACATTTTGTTTGTCCTGTTTTTTATACATGAATAATAGTTTTTTAGAACTTGATTACCACATGTACTCAGATGAGTCAGGAGAACTTGGTAATCCATGTAAGCCATTATATGAAGAAATGGTCACTTGATTACTCTAGGTACATATATGTGGAAGTATTTGGTTATTGGTTACTTGTTAACTCACATAAAATTGCAAATTGGATTCACATGGGACTTCTTTATTAAGGCGTTGTGACAAGTGGAATGTCATATTGCCTTGATAAATAAGTCATGCATGACTCCAAAACATTTTGCTTTTTGTTGTGCTTCAATAAAAAATGTACTTAATGAAGAGTAAGGTGGGTTGGCACAGTGTCAAAGGGGTTAGCACTTCAGAGTGGAAGCACTGAGGTCATCAGTTTGAATCCCAACTATACCATAACCTGCCTGGAGTTAGCATGTTCTCCTTCTGTGGGTTTCCTTTGGGTACTCCAGTTAGAGTACCCAAAGGGTAAGGTTTACTGGCACAGTGACATAGTGGTTAGCACTTCTACCTGGCAGCACTGAGGTGATCAGTTTGATTAGGTTTATTTCCTCTTCCCTAAATTGTACCTAGTATGTGTATGTATGTGAGATAGGGACCTTAGACTGTATGCTTGTGGAGGACAAGGACTGTTGTGAATGTACAATATATACTGTATTCTGTTGTCTACAATGCTATTTGCTAGTTCAAGTCCAGTAAGTTGTACAATAAAAACGTACTGACTGCTGGCTTTCTTTGGACTTAATGCATGTGAGAAAATATTATAGTCATGTTTGATCCTTAGGAAGTGTCACTCACTGGGACTTCAGTAAATGGAATCCAGAATTGGTGTACCATTCCCAGGTCTGTGTTGTGCATGGGGACCAGTTGCGGGAACTGTGGTCACAAGCAGGCTTTATCTTACATCCAAAAATATTAATCAAAAGGAATAAATAGGCTGCACTACCATTTTCTCATCCCATTAAATAAAACTTTATTGCTTCATCAACATCCACTAACTGTTTTTCTTTAATGTAGGATCCAATCGTAGAGGTATGGTCACTATAAAGGATGGGGATGTTTATACAAGTATAACAATAATCACATAGAATTTGTCCTTGGGTGTAAAATCCCAATCTCTATCAATAAAAACAGCATGCCTCACTTGAAATTTAGAGAAAGCAGTAGCATCATACAAAATTTTTAATGAGTATTATATTGTTTTTTGGTTTAATAGTGTCAAAAAAATGATGTTTTTTAACCGCTTTAGCCCCGGATGATTTTACCCCCTTCCTGACCAGAGAGTGTTTTGTGATTCGGCAGTGTGTCGCTTTAACTGACAATTGCGCGGTCGTGCGACGTGTCTCCCAAACAAAATTGACGTCCTTTTTTCCGTCCTTTTTTTTTTTGAAAAAAACGCATTATTTTTTACATTTTGCTATAATAAATATCCCCCAAAAATATATAAAAAAACATTTTTTTACTGTAATTGTAATTTTAATTGTTTACATCAGCATCTCCCCGTTCGTCCTCTCCCTGAGGCGATCGCGGTTATCCCGGCGGTGATCGAGTCCGTGGGACCCGCGACCCGACTTACGGAGCTCCCGGCCGGCGGCGCGCACGCAATGGCACGGCAGGGAGTTCAAATGGACGTACCTGTAAGTCCATTTGCCCAGCCGTGCCATTCTGCCGACGTACATCGGCATGTGCCAGTCGGGAAGGGGTTAAGGTGGTGAATAAAGGCTGGGTTCACACTACCACACGGAGCGGCTCACAGCAGAGGTCCGGTGCGTCCCTATTAACCATTTCAGGTCCAATTTCAGTCAGAATTTTTGGCTGAATTCGGACCTGAATCAGACCAGAAGACACACAGGACTTCTGTGCAATTTGCACCGGAGCCTCTCTGGAGATGTGTGAACCAGCTCCATAGAGAGCCAGTTACAATTTCCTGACATGCGAATTGGATGCAGGGAAACCCGCAATCGTTGTATTTACAAAAGACTGTGACTTTAAACTTGCAGACTATGTATAAGTGATTATGATCATACTGTATATACTGTGTATATATATATATATATATATATATATATATATATATATATATATATACAGTATACATGTATATATAGATAGTTGGGCCGAACACCCCCCTGTTCGTTTCACAGCAGAACTCCCGAACAGGGGAAAAGTTCTGGCCCGAATGGCGAACGCCATTGAAGTCCATAGGAGCCAAACAGGAAATATCGAAAGTGGCCATTTTGAAGGCTTATATGCCAGTAATTGGTCATAAAAGGGGTATGGTGGTCCGGGAACTGCCCTGGGGACATGTATCAATGCAAATTTTTTTTTAAAACAATCCATTTTTTAGGAGCAGTGGTTTTAATGATGCTTAAAGTGCAACAATAAAAATGAAAAATTCCTTCCAATATAGTGCCTGGCGGGTCCCATTAGTCTGCCTGTAAAGTGGTGCATCTGAAGCATGAATAGAACATGCTGCAGCAAAAAAGACATTTCTAAAGAAAAAAAAAAAGAGTTAAATCACCCACAGTTGCAATTTGGCAACAATTGCAAAAAAGAAAGAAAGAAAAAAATGCTGTGCCCCCAGTCAATATTAAAAGAAAAAAACAGCATGGGGTCCCTTCTGAACCATACCAGGCCACACGCCCTCAACATGGGGGGGCCCCAAAGTACATTGCCCACATGTGGATGGGGACATGGGTCTCTTCTCCACAACCCTGGGCTGTGGTTGTGGGGGTATGCGGGCAGGGGGCTTATCAAAATCTGGAAGCCCCCAGATCCCACCCCCCCACCATGTGAATGAGTATGGGGTAGTACCCCTACACATTCACCAAATAAGTGTCAAAAAGTAATAAAATCACAGAGAGTTTTTGACATATCCTTTATTCAAAAATAAAAAATAAAAAAACAGTGCCCCCCCGATGTAAATCCATCGTCAATCATGCCGCACCCGAGAAAAAAAAACACTTTGCACTCATTGACCACCAACCACTGAATGCCTCCTCTGCTGCCTGACAGTTCTTATATAGGTAAGGGCAGGGCCACCTGGAGACATCACCTGATGGCACCGCCCCCCTTGTGACGTCACGGACCAGTGCATGCTGGGTCGGTGGGTTTGCCCAGTCAGGTCACAGAATGCACTGTGCAGTGCATTGCAGGGCATTCGGCGGGGCGAACACCGCAGAACACCCTGCAAATTCAGGTGTTCCCTGAATGGGGTGAACAGCCAATGTTCAGTCCGAACTCATGCTCAGGCTGAACCATTCGCCCAACTCTCTATGTGTGTGTGTGTGTGTATATATATATATATATATATATATATATATATATATATATATATATATATATATATATATATATAGTATATGTCTCCATCTCTCAAAGTCTCCCTACCACTATATAAAACCATATACTAGGGTGAAACATATCAAAAGTAAACTAGGAATTAGGATGATTTGCAGTTCTTGTAGCTGAAATATTGACGCACACAATGGTTGTTCATATATCAACAGAATTTCTGCAATTGACTCTGTCAACTAGAGATTCAAAATTGGTCTAACCATATTTATTGTGCTTGATTTTATAAGAATTGTTTTGGTTAGTTATACCCACTGAGCTCTCATTTCATTCTTATAGGCAACTGCTACGGTAGGGTTGGAAGCAGGAGACACATTTTTAGTTTTGGGTGAGTGGGTGTATTTTGAGAATGTTCACCTAATGAGGACTGTCCTAGAATAAAAAAAAAAAGTGGGTTGTGTTCTGGAGAAATTCTAATAGTAATATTAATCAAATACTCTGCATGATATCTCTTTATAAAATTTGTGAATTAAAATTAACCAGATTGAAGAGTAATGCAGTAAAACGCATTTCATGCTGTAGTGTACAATTATACCCTCCTTAGTAATAAAAGTCATGTTGTACTGCATGTAATTCTGTGCTCATCTGGGTGAAACTAGATTGCAGCAATGCTGTTTTTCATTCGAGGTTACTAGAGTTGAACATTATAGTTTGCTGCTACAAATAACTGATATACACCACATTCAGTGACTTCTGGGGATAAGCAATAAATAGCATTTTGCTGCTCTGAAATTGTTTTCCTGGGCAATGGCATGTCTTTTTCCATTGTTTTATTCATTTTATAGGCTCATTTTTCTGCAAATCATCAGTGTAGCATATAAACATGGAAGCCCAAGAGATTTTAAAGAGAGCCCTTTGCAAAGTGTCTACCATTCATAGTTACTTTGGTTATGGATAAATCTAGGCTGCTGATGGCATCCCTGCAAAGATAACCAAGGGTTAATTTCCTTTGAAGGCAACATTTTAGGTGTGATTCACTAAAGTATTTGTGACACATCTACGGTGTTATGATGATTTGAATTGGGGGTATTCAGTAAATTCTTACCAGCATGTTCCTGGCACTATGGCCCTAAAAAAAACAAAAAAAAAGCCTGAGCCAGATTCATATCTACATAATACATACACAATAGTGTCACTTTTACAAAAGTGGAGCTACTAATGCACCAAATTCAAAAATAATCACCTCCATTTTGTAAATAAGTCCTACTCAAAACTGGTGTAGCTAATCATTGTAGCAGAAAGGCATATTTGCCGTCTCTACCCCTTCCCTGTCACTGGTTTTTAAGGATGCTGTCAGCTTCACAGCTGTCAGCCTCCTAGTAACCAGTGACACCACAATAAGCTGAGACTAGTTCCCCATCAGGTCATCTCTCTCCTTGTAATTGACAGCAGGCATTGGAAGGATTCTATAGCCAATAGCACACTGTCTGTTGGCCTAGGATTCACCCACTGCCTGCTGTCTTCGAATCCCCATCAGGCTCCGCCTCCCAAGATACAAAACTTTCTGCTGCTGGGTGACAGCACAATCAGCCTCCACATGTGGTAAATTCCCCAGATGTATGTGCCTGTTGTAGACATGCAATACATTTGTCATGTGAACACACTTCAGAATTCTTAAAGCCTGGCTTACACTACTGTGTTTGCATGGGCACAGCAGCCTATTCATTTGAATGGGCTGCTGTGCCTTCATTTTATGCAGGAAAAAGTGTCCAACACCATTTGTAAAATTCAGTGGTTCCAGCACCTGCAAATGTGCTGCATTTTGGATACGTGAGGGTACCATTAAGTATGTATGGCAGCCCTGCACGTTTTTGAAAAGCAGCGCGTTTTTGGTGGTTGCTGGTGCGGGAACAGGTGCGACAATCTTTATTAAGTCACTGAAGGTTTGGGGCATACATACTGTACACTTTAATAACCATACTGTAATTTATTCTTCCTTAAAGTATAACTAAAGGCAATTTATATATTATTTTGGAATGAAGAGGGATTTTAACTCCCAAATTTCTGGCTGTCCTCAGAAAAGTAGTGTAGATGTGAAATCATCAAATGGAGACATTAGTTCTAGTGGCCTGGGGGTCTCCTAGGAATATATTGTTTTTTCATGTCTCCAAGGAATTACCTTAATTTACAGGGATTTCCTCTTACTTCCTGTTTGGCTATGCGACAGGAAGTGAAGGGAAATCTCCAAAATCTCCAAAATGAGACACAGATACAAAAAAAATCTGACAGGGGTATAACCCTCCCTTACTCTATCAAAAATGAAAAAAAAAAGTTTTGTCTATAGTTCTACTTTAATAAGGCAAAAGAGCAACAAGCAAATGTATTTAGTAGAATGTCTGAAGGGTAAAGGTGTCTAAATTGCATATTTAAGCTAGAACATAACCAGTGGATACCCTGTTTATTGGTTATAATGTATATCAAGTTCTAGTGCATAGGGTAATACAATATTGCTTAGTTTTTATAGTATTTATTTGTTAGAACACATTGAAACCTAGCTGTAAAATACATTAAGAATATTTTCCCCTTGATGCATTTTAAATGGATGCACAATGGAAAACCAGGCCTAGATTCCACCCTTTCAATACACATTCACACAATTTATTGAAAGTGAAATGTCGTTACAGAACAACATGCCTGAAAATATATCACCTAGGAATTTTAATAAGGGTAAAATTATTTGCATAAATACTGATGTGCATTTTCCTAGTTGATATTCTAGAAAATGCTATTCCTAGAAAATCATTCCACATTAACATTCAGCACACACTGGATGGAATACCCAAAAGCTTGGAACTTAGCTTCTACATGCCATAAAGAGTCTGAATTGCTCTCAGCTTAACCCTTGGGATCACTGCACATCTTCTGGATAATTGTATATATAATTCAGATGGAAATGATTGAATGCAAATTATTAAGTCTATTCCTTTAAAAAAAAGTCAGAAGGGTGATGTGTATTTAGGTATGGCAGCTACCTTAAAGCTTTGTAGGAATACAATATTCACTATCTTCTGAGAACACTGGCACTGGGTATTGCCTTACAGTCCTGCTTAGTGTCAGCAACAGCCAGTCACAGTGCATTCTGGGCTGCTTTTATTTAGTGTTATAATATAAATATCATCATCATCATTCTTTAATTTTCTGTTGAAATCTCCCAACAAAAACTGACTTTGACAGCTTTTTCCAAAACTTCTAATACTATTTATTCTTTGAGGTTTCAGACAAAGAGTAATTTATTACCTGGGTTTGGTTCCTAGGACATTCATCAAGGTTAATCTAAATCCCATTATAGTAAATGGAAGCCAAATTATTAAAATCTGGTATTTTTCAAGGCATTTTCACCCTGGGGAACATGTACCAATGAATTTTTTTTCTTTCAGGGAGCATTATTTTAATAATACTTTAAGTGAAGCATTAAAAATGCAAAACTTCTTTAAATAACATGACCAGGGATGCCCTAAACCTGCCTGTTAAGTGGCACACGTGCATAATATATGCAACCAATTTATGTTGCCGGCTTGTATTTCCTGGCTGGCCTCCCTCTGTTTGTAACCAAGTGGATTCCCTTCATCCACACTAGACTTTTATCCTAGATGAAACAGCCACCTACATCCTAGGAACTTAGGACACAGGAGGGCCAACGGAACCCTCCGCAAAGCATTATGTTGATGAGGACAAGGGTGTCTTCCCCCCATCCCTGGCCTGGTGGATGTGGGAGTCTGTGGACAAGTGGCTTACTGGAATCTGAAAGAGAAAAAGGGGAAAGTACCCACTAAGTGCAGTATTAAAAGCAGACTTTAATCTTAAACAGTTAAAAACGCTCATGGGATAGGATAAACAGGATCACTCATAATAAAAAGAGGCACCACCGCTTGTCTCAGTTCTGCAGGATCTGCCAGTGTTCACCTAGCCATTGATGTATGGATGAAGGCCTGTAGAAGGAGCAGTGAAGCTCAGTGTGCGTAGCCTGTCTGCAGCACCTATCCTTCCCCTCTGTGATGTCACATCCTGTCCACGTGTGCACTCCAAGCTGGTCTAGGAGATTTCCGGGTGGCCATTTAGTGTCCCAGCCTGACTCCATACATTCAACAGCAGCCGGGTAAACACAGCGGCAATGCCTCTTTTTATGATGAGTGATCCTGTTTATCCTATCCTGTGAGTGTTTTTAACCATTTGAGATTAAAGTCTGCTTTTAATACTGCACTTAGTGGGCGCTTTCCCCTTTTTCTCTTCTTCTTTTCATACAAATAGAACAAAAAAAGACAGGAACATTTGAAAAAAGAAAACTATATTTTCTGTTATAAAATATATTTAATAAAAAACAAAATCGAATTTCTTTATACAAAGTAGAAATAAGAGTGGTGCGTTTATTTAGTAACGTGGCATATACTTAAAGAATGAACATGATAAGTATCCAAAAAATAAATAAATGTGAATAAAAGTGTAACTAAAGCCCAATGGTAGGAGTCAGTTCATATAAAGATAAAACTCTCATAGGGGTAACTTGATAGAAGAAAAAACAGACAGCACATCAATCCAAACATCGACTGTTATATTTATGAATTGGCCGCTCACCTCCAGAAATGACCCAAAAGTAAACAAGGCTCATCAGATAGTCAGATAAGAAATCCTGCTGATGGATCTGTAAAGACATCCAGGTCCCAAGCGAAGACGAAGAACTACGTCCTGATCTTGGTATGAACACATCTTGGGAAACTTCATATGTAGAGGAAACAGCTTGCTACAAGAAATGGCACTTCTTGTATAAATGGGCTCAAGGGAAACAAAGAACAGTCATAGTGCAATATTGCCAATTAAATGTAAATTTATTAAGTAAAAGAAGCTGCTTACATAAAGTAAAAATAAAAATCGCAGTAAGAAACAATGGGAGTATTGACACACTCACCTCCTCACCGCACTTACGTAAAACACCACCGGAAATGACATCACAAGGCACCACCCGACGTGCTGCGTCACTGGTCACGTGACTTCGTCAGGGATAGGATCCAATTGACAAGCGTCAGGTATTTATACCCCCTCCAACCCATGGGTAAGCCTTAGTAACAGGTGAGTCATCAGTTCATCTATGTCCAATATAATTAACTGGCCAATAAGAATAAACATCCATCATGGCCAGAGAAAACTGCCTAGCAACCGAAAGATGATAGGTTGCACACAATACAATGAAATAAAGTCTCATGGCCAGAGAAGACTGCCTAGCAACTGAAAGGTAATAGGTTGCACACAATATATTAACATGAAATAAATTGAATACAACACTAAAAGGCGGAGAAACATGGAAAATTTTAGACGTTCAGTATGCAAATTGATACAAAAGTTTTCGCACAAGATTTCCCAAAAAGGAATATTGAAGAGAAAAAACTAAATAAAAAATATATAAAATATACACAATAAGAACGAGAGATAGAGAGGATGATAATGGTGACATCAGTGGACAAAAAAGATAGTGCTGCCACATGTTTATATAAACAATTATAAACATACTAAGTAAATATGAGAGGATGACATCTAGTGGACAAGAACAATATCACAAGAACGTATCATTATGTTATGTTTACGTAACCGGAGGGCCCCGCCTCCCTCTGACGCCAAAGCTATCCCAAAGCACCCTCTCCATGTTGAGGGCATGTAGCTTGGTACGGTTCAGGAGGGGGGGCGCTCTCTCATCCCCCCCTCTTTTCCTGCGGCCTGCCAGGTTGCGTGCTCAGATAAGGGTCTGGTATGGATTTTTGAGGGGACCCCCACACCATTTTTATTAAATTTTGGCACGGGGTTCCCCTTAATATCCATACCAGACCTAAAGGGCCTGGTATGGAATTTGGGGGGACCCCCACGCAATTTTTTTTTTTAATTTTGGTTCGGGATATCCCTTAATATTCATACGAGACCCAAAGGGCCTGGTAACGGACTGGGGGGCATCCCATGCTGTTTTTTTCAATGACTTCTTTTATCTGTATTGCCGGGACTGACAATTCATTATAGCCGCGAGTACTTTTAAATTACTTTTTTTCCCCTTAGAAATGTCATTTTGTGCAGGGACTATTCTAAACATGGGGAAAATGTGCCACTTTACAGGCATACTGTGGACACGCCCCAGGTACAAAATTTAAAGGAATATTTCACTTTTATTGTTTCACTTTAAGCATTATTAAAATCACTGCTCCCGAAAAAACTGCCCTTTTTAAAACTTTTTTTTGCATTGATACATGTCCCCTGGGGCAGGACCCAGGTCCCTAAACACTTTTTATGACAATAGCTTGCATATAAGCCTTTTAAAATTAGCACTTTTGATTATTCATGTTTGTGTCCCATAGATTTTAACGGTGTTCGCGTGTTTGAACAAATATTTTGCCTGTTTGCATGTTCTGCTGCGAACCGAACCGGGGGGTGTTCGGCTCATCCCTACTGTACATTGTAGCAAAGTGTAATTTCTTCAGTGTTGTCACATGAAAAGATATAATAAAATATTTACAAAAATGTGAGGAGTGTACTCACTTTTGTGAGATACTGTATGTACTGTGGCAGGTTGATAAGTAGTTAATCGGCTATTCATTTTTATTTTGTTATTTTTGCCTGGGGTTTTGTTTTAATAATATATAAATATTTCAATTCCCATAGCCTGGGAATTAGCAATGTATGTCTACTTTGTCTTTGCACAGTTCTTTAAAAAAGTTCTCCTTTATATCTCAATAATGTCAGTAAAAATTTAATACCACAATTGATGATTATTGACACAGTGATTCAGTAAATACTGATTTGTTTTAATTAAATTTTCTTTATAGGGCTGTAAATGTACTTTTGGGGCCATCAAGCAGTTTCCAAAGCATGCTGCATTATTTCTCACCTAGTATTCATGTAAGCGATTAATTTATTACAGTTTTTCTGTACATAATAATAGAATGCTGTGACATCGGAGAGTAGAAATAAAAAAGGCAAAATATTGCTTTGAAACTCAGCCTAGGGCACTAAATCTGGATCTGATCCTAGAGTACATAATCCATTTACACTTCCTGAAGCAGCATATTAACAGCAAGATAGCAACTTTGTGCTTTAATTGACCCACAGACGCCCGTTCTCCAAAGTATTGCCATCTGTTTCCTTTTCTAATTTGCCATTTTGTCTATCACTTCTTTCTCTGTTTGTTTCCTGTGGTTTGCCCGGGATGTAGTTATGATAGCTGTATGTCATCTATCTATTTTGTTTACTTCATTTTGCTAGTTGGCAAATACTACCTTCCCCTAACAATATAAAATAAAATCAATTAACAATCATCAATCAATCTTCACTGGGACAGAATCAAACAAAGCAAAATATTCTACACAAAAATCTGTTCCAAGAAAATAATGTGGCTAAGTTTGGGCAACTAAAGGCTGCAATTTTATCTTACCCTCTACATACCTCCCAACTTTTTTGAGATGAGAATGAGGGACACCTATTAACAAAAGTATGTAGGCATAGGACACACCCCCTGCCACGCCCCCTTAAAGGAGAATTATACAAAAATTATTATTAGTTAAAACCACAAGCGCTTTTTTTAACACTTCTATTCCTTTATATTGGCTTTTGAAATGTACAAATGCAACAATTTAGAAACTGGATGACAGGTATAGCACTGGGAAACACATTTTGATAGATAAATAGTGCACTTTATATACAGGTATATGCATCAGACCAAAATGAGAGACAAATGAGGAGCAATGAGGGACAGAGGGACTTTGTTCCAAATCAGGGACTGTCCCTCCAAATCAAGGACAGTTGGGAGTTATGCCTCTATATAACTTTATATTTGTATATGTGTAATATTTATTTACACCCACCAATCTGCCCCTAAACCTGGGAAACTCAGGAGTCACCTGATATTTTGGGGAGGCCTCACAAAAAATGAACTAGATCTCTAGCAGTGTCCAACACCCCTGTGATTCACCCAAAAAAACATCTCCTAAGCTTACAGGTGAATACGCATGTCCTATGAGATTGCCTGAAGTCCAAGTCTCACGAGAATTATTTGTGATTTTTGAGCCTTAAAGACATACAGTGAAATGCAAAAGTGCCAAGTCTGTTAAAGCAGACTTAAAGGTACAAATGAGCACATATGCAGCTTAGTGAATATTCCGCAGAGGATTGTGAACAGGCAGGTAAGCATACGTTTTGCAGAGGCGACATTGCATGCCTATTCTGCAATAAAAAGCCCTTCTGTTCACAATTTTTTTACTTTTTTTTATATTTTTTTAAATGTTTTAGCCTTGGGTAAGGCCCTGGTAGGGCTACAGCCAGGAGTGTGAGCAGAGAAAGATAAAGGCAGTCTTTGATACTGGGTGGGATGTGAGGTCAGTTGAGGATGAATCAGCTAAATAGTAAAGCTTATGGCTGTGTGTGTTATAACTGATTTACACAGTATAACTTATGGTTGGGCAGTTCAGATTTGAATGATCATAATACAAAAAACAGTATGTGTTTTCATATAGTTCATTATAAATATTTTAACAAACTTTCAGCTTAAAGTGGAGCTCCACTCAAAAGGGAAAGCTTTGCTGGTTCACAGCCTCCCCCCCTTCACTGCCACATTTGCCACTTTTTTTGGGGGAGGGGAGAGCGGGTACCTGGTTTTGACAGGTACCCGCTCCCACTTCCAGGTAAGATCGCCGACTAGCGACCTACGACATTTCCGGGCCCTCCTCCTTCCCCCCGGTGCCTTCTGGGACACACACATGGCGGGACCATTCAGAAAGTGCAGCGCGACTTACGCATGCGCAGTAGGAAACAGGCTGTGAGGCCAGAAGGCTTCACTGCTGGTTTCCCTGACTTACAATGCCTTACTTACAATGATTGACGAATCAGCTCAGGGTGTCGATGTTGTGGGATCCCTGGACGGGTAAGTGTCCTTATATTAAAAATCAGCAGCTACAGTATTTGTAACTGCTGACTTATCTTTATTTATTTTTTTTTTTTAAGACTGGAGCTCCTCTTTTATCTGCATGCACACTACACAGTACCTCTTGCATCCTAGAAGTGATTCTTGCCATATGTTCTTATTCATTCAACATCCTATGGCTGCTCAACATCCCTTTTACATACATTCTCATTTTTACCCAACTTCTTTCCATGCAGCACACTTGTAAGAACCAAAGGGCTTAGGCAGAGGCAGCAGAGCACACACTTTGATATAAGAGAAAAGCTTTCTTTTGAGAATTGGAAGAATACTCTGAAGTCTTGGATATTTTTGTTAACTGCTTGAGTCCCCTGACCTTTTCCTCCCCAAATCCTCTTGAGTCTCAAAATGTTTTGTTTTAGCAAAGTTTCCATTCTGAACATTGTAGCAAATATGGATACATATATTTTTTTTCCTTGCTTTTTATTGGGAATAAGTAGTAACATATTAGAAAGAAATACATTTTCATAAAAGTCTGCTGATTACAATATCACATTAGTGTGACTTTTATGTAACATAGCTGGATGGTAAAGCTCAAAGTAATAGTATGCGTTTTACTAAAAGAGCACTTTATTCCTCTTTCAATGCAGAGGAAAAAATAGTTCATGTAATTTGTTTTTTAATATACAGTATACATATATACACTATATTACCAAAAGTATTGGGACTCCTGCCTTTACTCGCAGATTAACTTTAATGGCATTCCAGTTTTTGTCTGTAGGGTACACTTTTGAGTTGGCCCACCCTTTGGAACTATAACAGCTTCAACTCTTCTGGGAAGGCTGTACACAAGGTTTAAGAGTGTGTATATTGGAATGTTTGACCATTCTTCAAAAAGTGCATTTATGAGGTCAGGCACTGATGTGGACGAGTAGGACTGTCTCGCAGTCTCCGTTTGAATTCATCCCAAAGGTTTTCTATTGGGTTGAGGTCAGGACTTTGTTCAGGCCAGTCAAGTTCCTCCACCCCAAATTTACTCAATCAATTATGGACCTTGCTTTGTGCACTGGTCCAAATCATTCGGTGGAGGGGGGGATTATGGTGTGAGGCTGTTTTTCAGGGGTTGGGCATGGCCCCTCAGTTCCAGTGAAGGGAATCCTTAAGGCATCAGCATATAAAGACATTTTGGACAATATCATATTACCAACTTTGTCAGACCAGCTTGGGGATAGCCCCTTCCTGTTCCAACATGACTGCGCACCAGTGCACAAAGCAAGGTCCATAAGGATAGAACACCTTTGGGATGAATTAGAGCAGAAACTGCGAACCAGGCCTTCAGGTCCACATCAGTTCTGACCTCACAAATGCGCTTCTGGAAGAATGGTCAAACATTCCCATAGACACACTCTAAACTTCATGGACAGCCTACCCAGTAGAGTTTAAGCTGTTATAGCTGCAAAGGATGGGCCAACTCAATATTGAACCCTGTGGACTAAGACTGGGATGCCACTTAAGTTAATGAGCATGTAAAGGCAGGCTTCCCAGTACTCTTTTGGTAATACCGTATAGTGTATATATACAGTACCAGGGCTTCAGCAAACTGTTTGCAGGCTTTCTTGTGCATCATCTTTAGAAGAGGCTTCCTTCTGCAATGACAACCATGCACACCAATTTGATGCAATGTGCGGCGTATGGTCTGAGCACTGACAGGCTGACCCCCCACCCTTCAACCTCTCCTCCAAGATCCTCAAATTTAACACACCTGCACCTCATTCACACCTGAGACCTTGTAATACTAACGAGTCACATGACATTGGGGAGGGAAAATGGCTAACTAGGCCCAATTTGGATATTTCACTTAGGGGTGTACTCACTTTTGTTGCCAGAGGTTTAGACATTAATGGCTGTGTGTTGGGTTATTTTGAGGAGACAGCGAATTTACACTGTTATACAAGCTGTACACTCATTACTTTACATTGTAGCAAAGTGTCATTTCTTCAGTGTTGTCACATAAAAAGATATAATAAAATATTTACAAAAATGTGAGGGGTGTACTCACTTTTGTGAGATACTGTATATATACACACACACACATAAGTGCTGTGATGTTGGAAAGATTTGAAGCTCAGAAAGTGATTGTTTCAGGTTCACCAGGCTTGGTGCAGGACCCTGACTGCTGCTGATAGCTGGCGGTTCCAGTACTAGAATCTGCCGAGACCTACAGGCGCCAGAGTCCAGGTACAATTTTGAAATGGTGCTGTAACAAACAGGGACTCAGGTGGTTAAGCCATTTACATTAAAAGCACACCCTTTACTCAAATTAGCCCATCCTCCTAAATGAAATTGGCCAGACCCCTTTTGATGTGCGGGTAAACTTCTCCCCAGGTTGTCAGTTGACAGCTCTACATCCTTTCCCTCTACAGATGCATACTTACCTATATTCCCCAGCCATAGACTGCTGTAATGTTTACTTTTTTTGTACGTTGCTTGCCAGTTTAGTAAACATTCAGTAGCTGAAACCTCATCTCCAACCGTTCCTTCTGGCTGCTGATTTATGCAGGGAGCAGGAGTATATGACCATCACACAGTAGTGGCCCGTCCATAGGGGGCGCGCGAGCGAGTGACGTCACTTCCGGTTTCTGTGTCAGCGTGAAATCAGCCCCGTGAACGAAGAAGCCAGGTAATGTGATATGACACTCTGTCTGTCCACCCATATACAGCAGCACCTTGTACTGTGGTCCACCTTCTCATCCTGTGATCGGACTGAGGGTGGAGGGAGGGGGAGGGCGCCCTGCTTCTTCTCTGCCCGGGAATCAACCTCCAGCCATTCGCCTGACAATCTGCTGGGGCATGTCATTACATCATTTCATCTCCTGTATACCATGAGGGGTCCCAGCACTGTGTCCTGCTACAGCCATGGTTTACCATATATCCTCAGCTTCACCAGGTCTCTGTATCTATCTGTATCTATCTATCTATCTATCTATCTATCTATCTATCTATCTATCTATCTATGTCTGTCTGTATCTCTCTGTCGATTTGTCTGTTGATTTGTCTGTCTGTAGGCCCTATCGCAGGGGAGTGATGAGAAAGGGGAGTGAGATGGGATAGAGGGACATCTTGTAACACAAAATATGGAAGCAAAGAGCATGCCCATGCCATGCATCTAATTACACACACTAAGAAGACTTATGCCCTGTACACACGATCGGACATTGATCAGACATTCCGACAACAAAATCCATGGATTTTTTCCGACGGATGTTGGCTAAAACTTGTCTTTCATACAAACAGTCACACAAAGTTGTCGGAAAATCCGGTCGTTCTAAACACGGTGACATAAAACACGTACGTCAGGACTATAAATGGGGCAGTAGCCAATAGCTTTCATCTCTTAATTTATTCTGAGCATGCGTGGCACTTTGTGCGTCGGATTTGTGTACACACGATCGGAATTTCCGACAACGGATTTTGTTGTTGGAAAATTTTATTGCAAGCTCTTAAACTTTGTGTGTCGGAAATTCCGATGGAAAATGCGTGATAGAGCCCACACACGGTCAGAATTTCCGACAACAAGGTCCTATCACACATTTTCCGTCGGAAAATCCGACCGTGTGTACAGGGCATAAGAATGCAAAATATGATTGGTTAAAACCACACATGATTTTTTCAACTACAAAATTTTACTTTACACAGACTTATGTAAATTACAAGATGCTATAATTTCAAGGTTGGAAAAAAATATGTGATGCAATATAGAAACAAAATGAATACCCCTAAGTGGACTTTATAGACACTTATATATTTAAGAGAAATATATAGAAAAGTTGTATATTTAGTAACAAACAGTATTTATTTAGCAAAATAAGTTTAAAAACATTTACACATAAACAGAAACATGGAATGTCTATACAAATCCGTGTCCAGAAACACTATAATCCAAGCATAAGGCCCAGTATTGTCCTTCAACCGTCACGTTTCAGTTTATTTCCTTTCCTCAGGGGTGTTTTGTTAGGAAACAGATTGTACCTCTATAACATTATAAAAAAGTATGTGGTTAAATATCACCAAACATAATTCGTTTTCAGTAGAGTATTTATAATAGGTATAATATTTATAATAGGTACAGTATCCAATATCTGGTAGACTTACATATACTAGGGTGGTGTCACAGATGAACATTCCATTGAATCTTTAAAATCAAGGAGAATGCAAAAAGGACTGTGTCTCAAAAGTTGTGTTTCAGTAGCCCCTTAGAGGTTTTATATTCCTCTGTGTTGGGGATGGATTAAAAAAGCAGTGACGGCAAACTCCCCCGACCATGAGATTTTGGACAAATAAGAGCACTGTGGCCAAAGATTGAGAAAGGCGACCTAAAAGTGGAAAATATTAATAATGTATGTCCTATTATTTGGGGTAAGGAATATACCAAGATGTTCAGCATAAAGACATATTACCTGATCCGTGTAGTAGTCCAAGGTAGGGACATAAAAGCTCTTATAGGATGTATAGAAGTCTTTCTAAGCCTGCCAATAGAACTATGTAACAAATGGCAAAGTAAGCTAAATGATGATCTCAAAATTCATAGGAATTAGACAATAATTGCATAAAAATAAATACATTTATTTACATTAAAAGGGATTAAAAGTCCCCAAGGAGACACATGAAAGTATAGTCAGATATTGAGAGAGTATATGTGCTTTGTCCATCCGGTGGATAGAGTGAGAGAGCCAACCCTCACATCCAGTCCAACAACCCAGCATTAAAGGACCAAAGCCTAAATTTATTTTATTTGAAGGAAACTGCTGACTATACAAGGCAAACAAAGAACATGGGGAATGGATCCACTGAATATGCATTTGCAGTGCTTTTAGCAGAAGTATAAAGAAAAGAGATTTTAATTGACAGTAATGGAAGTTTTAGTAAATACCTTGGGAAATTTGTTCAGCCACAGGAGCACAGCACTCTGACATCCAGCTTCCTCAGAGCGGAAGTTAGAAGTGTGCTACCATGTGGGTTATATCTGATTGTCATCCAGTCAATAAACACAGCTGAATACTGTCGGATGGAGGCAGGTGGGTGTACACCTTCCATGTGGCCTCCTGAGCTCCGCGCGCACCACCCTGCCCCAACTGCTCTTTCGTGAAGCATCTGCACGGCAGAACGCTGCAATTTTTGCACAGCCCACCGACACATGTCGATTCAGCAGCAGACTGTGCATGTCTGCTGGAGTAGCAAGATGGAGGACAGGCGAGCAGATGCACGCCTGAACCCCAGAAGTCCGCCACGAGTTACCTAGCCTGGGCAGCTTAGTGTGCCGGGTGATTAGATGTTCACCCAGGGGGGAGGATAGATCAGCCGTCACACCACAGTCGATCACAGTATACATATACCATATTAGGGCTAAATCAAACAATACATGTATGTACCTTCTTATATAATGCATTCAAAGAATGGCATTCATCTATCGCCCCCCTGTCAATGTACAGAATGCAATAAGAGATACATCATGTATAATACACAGAAGTCATAACTCATGAGGTACAAAATAAGAACATATTTATGACAACCTATGATGAACTCTACAGGCATTGTTAAAGACATACTAACAAGGAATAATTGAATTTTTATTTTACTGGTTTAATACAAAAAGATGAAACTTGGTAGTAACAAGTGTTAGTGGTACCAATCCAAGGTATTCAGGTATTGTCAGAAACCATGAAATCAGACTGAGACAGAAGTACAGTTAAATCACATTTGTATAATAATAAAAGTAAAAAAAAACAAACGTAGTAAAAACATAGCCAAACTTCAGTAACCGGAACAGATAGTCAGCCAAGCCAGAAGTCAGGGATCAAAGTAGTGGAACAGCAAGCAGGATCTGGAACCAGAAGGGATGTCAGCAAATCCAGTCTTTAAACAGGAACGCAGGAGATAGTTTCTTGTGATGTAACCAAGGCAAAGGCAGAGTGCCTCTGCACTGGACGGCTTAAGTAGGCAGAACTGACAAGCAGGATCATCAACAGCTGAGTAACTGTGGAGGGAGATGGGAGCTGGCAATTAGCCGACAGCTGAGTGGCTAGCTCAGAGAAGGAAGGGCTGAGCCCAGCCCTGACAGGTATTGTATTTAACCCGAAGGAGTTGAAAAAATGCACTTAAGAAACCTAAGCAGTAAAAAGGGAGAAGGTATGTTGTGAAGAGTGAGAGTCAAGGATTGGTACCAGCCCTTCATTTCTCCATACCTCCAGACAAGAAACCCCCCAAGAATGGTTTGAAGCAAATCGCTTTGTTTAGTCCTGATGCACATGTAGCCCTTCAATTGTGGATACACCGCAGTTCCATTTGAAGGAGGACTTTGTTCCAGTCCCCCCCATCCAAGATGAGGAATTTGATTTTTGGAAATTTTCCTGCATGTACCAGCTTGGTATGGTAGATCCGGATTTGATGTTTGCATACCTCTAATATGTCTGTATGCTCGTTTCCAGAATTCTAACTTAGTTTTCCCAATATAAAAGCAGCCGCACTCACAGCATAGCATGTATATTACTCTGATCGTTTTTTGCAGTTAGCAAAACGTTTTGGTTGAAAAATTCTTCCATTGGGGAGGATGGGGTCTTTCTGAGTATACATGTATTTGCAGTAATTGCAGGCCCCACACATATAGGTGCCCTTAAATTTGCAGGTATTACTACGGAATTCCCCTCTAAATTCACTGCTGACAAGTTGGTCTTTGATAGATTGCGCTCTCTTAAAAGTAAAGCGCGGACGTTCAGGGACAAATTGTCCCAATATTAGATCCAACTATAGCATATGCCAATATTTGATTACAATGGACTTGATTTTTTCTTGTTGGTTTGTGTATTTCGTAATAATTCTTGTAGGGTTAGTGTCATTGTGCGGTTTCTGGGAATAAAGTAGCTGATGTCTAATTTGTAAGGTTGCTCTTTTGTATGCTCGTTTAAGGGAGGCGTGTGAGTAGCCTCTCTGCAGTAGTCTGTCTCTTAGTTTGTTTGCTTCAATTTTGTAAACCTTATCATCAGAACAATTGCGTCTTGTCCTCAAGTATTGGCTGTATAGTATGGAGCTTACTAGAGCTTTGGGATGGAAACTTGAGGCATGCAGGACTGTATTACCCGCTGTAGGTTTTCTATACAGGCCACTACAGAGCATTCTGCCTTCCCCTCTATATATTTCAACATCAAAAAAGGCGATACGATTTTTATCATGGGACATAGTAAATTTCAAATTAAATTAATTTTTGTTCAGTCTAATAAGGAATTGTTCAAGTGTCAATGGGTCCATTCCAAAGAACGAGTATATCATTGATGTACCGTATGAAGCCAAAATCAGTATACAACAACATAAGTTTGTCCATAAAAAGCATTTGCTCCCACTCCCCCAGATACAGGTTGGCATATGACGGGGCACAACATGTCCCCATCGCTACCCCCTGCATCTGGAGGTAGTGGGACCCATTGAATGTGAAAACGTTGGGTTCGAGAATGATCTCTAAAAGAGAGACAATACATTCATTATAAGCTCGCTCATAGGTGGCCCCTTTATATAGAATATGTCTGATTGCCGCGAGGCCTTTATCATGGGGGATTGAGCTATATAATTCTCAAACATCTATTGTAGAATGTTCTGGAGTATGGAGGCTGTCTATGATTTGTAAAATATGGATCGTATCCTTAACATATGATGGCAGGACGGTCACATGAGGTCTCAAGGTCGCATCGATTAGTTTGCTGGCATTTTCGCTAATTTCCCCTCTCCCTGAAATTATTGGCCTACCTGGTGGATTATATGCGTCTTTGTGAATTCTCGGGAGTGCATAGAATGTTGGGACTATGGGGAAATTTGTTCTAATGTAGTCCCATGTGACCTTGGTAATAGTTCCATTAAGGTATACTGTGTTGACTAAAGTGTGAAATTTGTTGTTGTATTTCTCTACAATATCTGCTGTAATGTGTCAAAGCCAGTCCTGATTTTTAAGGATCTTATTACACATGAGGGTATATTTATCATTTTCCAACAGGACAGTGTTCCCTCCTTTGTCTGCAGGTTTTATTGTGATAAAGTTATTATCAGATAGTTGTTTTAGACTGCTTTAGTTTCTTGGGCATTAATGTTAGAATCAGTTTTAGTATGTATTTTTAATTTCTCCAAGTCCTTATTTACCAGCTTGAGAAAAGCAATATGCAATATAAAACTTTTGCTAGTTAAAGAGTACATTTTTATAGAGGTCTATATATTAGGTCGAAAAAAGGGACAAATTGGGTGGGAAAAGGGACAGACTGATTTAGTTACTAAATGAGGAATAGTTGGGCGTTATGTATGACTGATAGTTCATGTGCAGAACGGAAAAATTTGTTTTGTTTTGTTTCAGATAGATTCGCTATGTTACTAATTTCCTTTAGTTATGTAATTCGTTTAGTTTGGTTTCGGAATTAGTTTAGTTTGGTTTGGTTTTCATTAAAATTAATTTCATTTGTTAATTTTCTAACGAATTCCGACTTTTCAGAACAATTAGAATTCAGATCGGTCGAAAAACAATTGACTGATTTGAATTCTGTGTGAAGAAATAGCTGGTTGTTAAGCAGCAGGCCAGGAATGTAAAGAAAAGAATTACGGCAATTGCCCCTGATTAACGACGGATCTACATCAGGGGACACTGTTTTTTATCTTTTCTTTTTTAATAAAGAATTTGTCAAAAACAGTTTCTGTGTTTTTATTATTTATTGACACTTTTTTGGTGAATGGGTATGGGTACTAGGTACCCGATACCAATTCACATGGGGGGGGATCTTGTTAATCACTTCAATACAAGACACTTATATACCCTTCCTGCCCAGACCAATTTTTAGCTTTCAGTGCTCTCGCACTTTCAATGCCAATTACTCAGTCATGCAACACTGTACCCAAACAACATTTTTTAATTTTTTTTTCACACAAATAGAGCTTTCCTTTGGTGGTATTTAATCACCACTGGGTTTTTTATTTCTTGCGACATAAGTGAAAAAAAGCGAAAATTAAAAAAAAAAAAAAAAAAACTTTTTTTAGATTCTATGATTACATTTTGCAAATATGTAATTTTTGTTCATACATTTGGGTCAAAATTTATACTGCTACATATCTTTGGTAAATTATTTGGTCTGCGTGAAACTTATATAGTCTACAAGCTATGGTGAAAATCGTTGAAAATTGATCACACCTGATGTACTGACGGCCTATCTCATCTCTTGAGGCCCTGAAATGTCAGGAAAGTACAAACACCCCCCAAATGACCCCTTTTTGGAAAGTAGAAAGTCCATGGTATTTAGTAAGAGGCATAGTGAGTTTTTTGAAGTTTTAAATTTTTCCCACAATTCTTGGGAAATGAAGAAATTTTTTTTTACAAAATTGTCATAATAAGTTATTTCCCACACACAGTATATGCAAACTTCAAATTACACCCCAAAATACTTTCTGCTACTTCTCCCAAGTATGGCGATACCACGTGTGTGGGACTTTTTCGCAGCCTGACCACATAGAGAGGTCCAAAATGCAGGGAGCACCGTCAGGCATTCTAGGAGCATAAATTGAACATAAAATTTCCTAATGATCTATTACACTTTTGAAGGCCCTGGAGCACCAAGACAATTGAATTACCCACAAAATGACCCCTTTTTGGAAAGAAAACACCCCAAAGTATATTCTATGAGTCTTTTGAAGGGTTCATTTTTTTTCCAAAAGTCTTTGAAAAACGTGAAAAGAAAATGAAAACGTATTTTGTTTACACAAAGTGGTCAATTTATAAGATATTTCTAACACACAATATGTACGTAGCAAAAATTACACCCCAAAATTGATTCTGCTACTTGTCCCAAGTATGGCAATACCACATGTATGAGACTTTTACACAGCCTGTCCGCATATAGAGGTCCAATATGCAGGGAGCACCGTCAGGCGTTCTGGAACATAAATTACACATATTACACGTTTGAAGGCCCTGAAGCACCAGGACAATGGAATTACTCCCAAAATTACCCCATTTTGGAAAGCAAACACCCCAATGTATATTCTATGAGACATAATGAGTCTTTTGAATGGTTCATTTTTTTCCACAAGTCTTCGGAAAACATGGAAAGAAAATGAAAACTTATTTATTTTTACAGAAATTGCTAAATTTATGTGATATTTCTAACACATAGCATGTACATAACAAAAATGACACCCCAAAATACATTCTGCTATGCCTCCCAAGTATGGCGATACCACATGTGTGAGACTTTTACACAGCCTGGCCACATACAGAGGTCCAACATGCAGGCAGCACCGCCAGGCATTCTAGGAGCATAAATTACACATAACATTTCCTAACAACCTATTACACTTTTGAAGGCCCTGGAGCACCAGGACAGCCTGGCCACATACAGAGGTCCAACATTGAAGTAGTACCTTCAGGCGTTCTAGGAGCATAAATTACACATATAATTTCATTCCTTCCTATCACACTTCTGTAGGTCCTGGAGCACCAGGACATTGGAATTACCCACAAAATGTCTCCATTGTGGAAAGCAAATACCCCAAAGTATATTCTATGAGGCATTGGGCTGCAGATAGGTACTCGTGTACTCTGATGGGCTGCATATAGGTACTTGGGTAATTTGATAGGCTGGAGACAGGGGCTCGGATAATCTGATGGGCTGCAGATAGGTACTCGGGTACTCTGATGGGCTGGTGACAGGTACTTGGTTACTCTGATGGGCTGGTGACAGGTATTCAGATACTCTGATGGGCTGGAGACAGGCACTCGGGTACTCAGATGGGCTGGTGACAGATACTTGGGTACTCTGATGGACTGGTGACAGGTACTCAGATGGGCTGGTGACAGGTACTTGGGTACTCAGATGGGCTGGTGACAAGCACTTGGGTACTCTAATGGGTTGGTGACAGGTACTCGGGTACTCAGATGAGCTGGTGACAGGTACTCGGTTACTCAGATGGGATGTGACAGGTAATCAGATACTCAGATGGGCTGGTGACAGGTACTTGGGTACTCAGATGAGCTGGTGAAAGGTACTTGGGTGCTCTGATGGGCTGGTGACAGGTACTTGGGTACTCAAATGAGCTGGTGACAGGTACTCGGGTACTCTGATGGGCTGGTGACAGGTACTCGGGTACTCAGATGGGCTGGTGACAGGTACTCAGATGAGCTGGTGACAGGTACTCCGGTACTCAGATGGGCTGGTGACAAGTACTCGGGTACTCAGATGGGCTGGTGACAGGTACTCGGGTACTCAGATGGGCTGATGACAGGTACTTAGGTACTCAGATGAGCTGGTGACAGGTACTCGGGTACTCTGATGGGCTGGTGACAGGTACTCGGGTACTCAGATGGGCTGGTGACAGGTACTCAGATGAGCTGGTGACAGGTACTCCGGTACTCGGATGGGCTGGTGACAAGTACTCGGGTACTCAGATGGGCTGGTGACAGGTACTCGGGTACTCAGATGGGCTGATGACAGGTACTTAGGTACTCAGATGAGCTGGTGACAGGTACTCGGGTACTCAGATGGGCTGGTGACAAGTACTCGGATACTCAGATGGGCTGGAGACAGGTACTCGGGTACTCTGATGGGCTGGTGACAGGTACTCGGGTACTCAGATGAGCTGGTGACAGGTACTCGGGTACTCAGATGGGCTGGTAACAGGTACTCGGGTACTCAGATGCGCTGGTGACAGGTACTCAGGCACTCAGATGGGCTGGTGACAAGTACTCAGGTACTCAGATGGGCTGGTGACAGGTACTCGGGTACTTTGATGGGCTGGTGACAGGTACTCGGGTACTCTGATGGGCTGGTGACAAGTACTCGGGAACTCAGATGAGCTGGTGACAGGTACTTGGGTACTCAGGTGGGCTGGTGACAGATATTCAGGTATTCAGATGTCAGATGGGCTGGTGACAGGTTCTCAGGTACTCCGATGGGCTGGTAACAGGTACTCAGGTACTCTGATGGGCTGGTGATAGGTACTCGGGTACTCAGATGGGCTGGTGATAGGTACTCGGGTACTAAGATGGGCTGGTGACAGGTACTTGGGTACTCAGATGAGCTGGTGAAAGGTACTTGGGTGCTCTGATGGGCTGGTGACAGGTACTCGGGTACTCAGATGAGCTGGTGACAGGTACTCGGGTACTCAGATGGGCTGGTGACAAGTACTCGGGTACTCTGATGGGCTGGTGACAGGTACTCGGGTAGTCTAATGGGCTGGTTTCAGGTACTCGGGTACTCAGATGGGCTGGTGACAGGTACTCGGGTACTCAGATGGGCTGGTGACAGGTACTCAGGTACTCAGATGGGCTGGTGACAAGTACTCGGGTACTCTGATGGGCTGGTGACAGGTACTCGGGTACTCAGATGAGCTGGTGACAGGTACTCGGGTACTCAGGTGGGCTGGTGACAGGTACTCGGGTACTCTGATGGGCTGGTGACAGGTACTCGGGTAGTCTAATGGGCTGGTTGCAGGTACTCGGGTACTCAGATGGGCTGGTGACAGGTACTCGAGTACTCAGATGGGCTGGTGACAGGTACTCAGGTACTCAGATGGACTGGTGACAAGTACTCGGGTACTCAGATGTGCTGGTGGCAGGTACTCGGGTACTCAGATGAGCTGGTGACACATACTCGGGTAATCAGGTGGGCTGGTGACAGATATTTGGGTATTCAGATGTCAGATGGGCTGGTGACAGGTACTCGGGTACTCCGATGGGTTGGTAACAGGTACTCGGGTACTCTGATGGGCTGGTGACAGGTACTCAGGTACTCAGATGGGCTAGTAACAGGTACTCGGGTGCTCTGATGGGCTGGTGACAAGTACTTGGGTACTCAGATGGGCTGGTGACAGGTACTTGGGTACTCAGATGAGCTGGTGACAGGTACTTGGGTACTCAGATGGGCTGGTAACAGGTACTCGGGTACTCAGATGAGCTGGTGACAGGTACTCAGGTGGGCTGGTGACAGATATTCGGGTATTCAGATGTCAGATGGGCTGGTGACAGGTACTCGGGTACTCCGATGGGTTGATAACAGGTACTCGAGTACTCTGATGGGCTGGTGACAGGTACCCAGGTACTCAGATGGGCTGGTAACAGGTACTCAGGTACTCTGATGGGCTGGTGACAAGTACTTGGGTACTCAGATGGGCTGGTGACAGGTACTCGGGTACTCAGATGAGCTGATGACAGGTACTCGGGTACTCATATGAGCTGGTGACAGGTACTCGGTTACTCAGATGGGCTGGTAACAGGTACTCGGGTACTCAGATGAGCTGGTGACAGGTACTCAGGTACTCAGATGGGCTGGTGACAAGTACTCAGGTACTCAGACGGGCTGGTGACAGGTACTCGGGTACTCAGATGAGCTGGTGACAGGTACTCGGGTACTCAGGTGGGCTGGTGACAGATATTCGGGTATTCAGATGTCAGATGGGCTGGTGACAGGTACTCGGGTACTCCGATGGGCTGGTAACAGGTACTCGGGTACTCTGATGGGCTAGTGATAGGTACTCGGGTACTCAGATGGGCTGGTGACAGGTACTCGGGTACTCAGATGGGCTGGTGACAGGTACCTGGGAACTCTGATGGGCTGGTGACAGGTACTCGGTTACTCAGGTGGGCTGGTGACAGATATTCGCGTATTCAGATGTCAGATGCGCTGGTGACAGGTACTCGGTTGGTAACAGGTACTCGGGTACTCCGATGGGCTGGTGACAGGTACTCGGGTACTCCGATGGGCTGGTAACAGGTACTCGGGTACTCTGATGGGCTGGTGACAGGTACTCGGGTACTCAGATGGGCTGGTGACAGGTACTTGGGTACTCTGATGGGCTGATGACAGGTATTCGGGTACTCAGATGGGCTGGTGACAGGTACTCGGGTACTCAGATGGGCTGGTGACAGGTACCTGGGTACTCTGATGGGCTGGTGACAGGTACTCAGGTACTCAGGTACTCAGATGGGCTGGTGACAAGTACTCAGGTACTCTGATGGGCTGGTAACAGGTACTCGGGTACTCTGATGGGCTGGTGACAGGTACTCGGGTACTCAGATGGGCTGGTGACAGGTACTCCGGTACTCAGATGGGCTGGTGACAAGTACTCGGGTACTCAGATGGGCTGGTGACAGGTACTCGGGTACTCAGATGAGCTGGTGACAGGTACTCGGGTACTCAGGTGGGCTGGTGACAGATATTCGCGTATTCAGATGTCAGATGGGCTGGTGACAGGTACTCGGTTGGTAACAGGTGCTCGGGTACTCCGATGGGCTGGTGACAGGTACTCGGGTACTCCGATGGGCTGGTAACAGGTACTCGGGTACTCTGATGGGCTGGTGACAGGTACTTGGGTACTCAGATGGGCTGGTGACAGGTACTCGGGTACTCAGATGGGCTGGTGACAGGTACTTGGGTACTCTGATGGGCTGATGACAGGTATTCGGGTACTCAGATGGGCTGGTGACAGGTACTTGGGTACTCTGATGGGCTGGTGACAAGTACTCGGGTACTCAGATGGGCTGGTGACAGGTACTCGGGTACTCAGATGAGCTGGTGACAGGTACTCGGGTACTCAGGTGGGCTGGTGACAGATATTCGTGTATTTAGATGTCAGATGGGCTGGTGACAGGTACTCGGTTGGTAACATTTACCCCGGTACTCCGATGGTTTGGTGACAGGTACTCGGGTACTCTGATGGGCTGGTGACAAGTACTCGGGTACTCAGATGGGCTGGTGACAGGTACTCGGGTACTCAGATGAGCTGGTGACAGGTACTCGGGTACTCAGATGGGCTGGTGACAGGTACCTGGGAACTCTGATGGGCTGGTGACAGGTACTCGGGTACTCGGGTGGGCTGGTGACAGATATTCGCGTATTCAGATGTCAGATGGGCTGGTGACAGGTACTCGGTTGGTAACAGGTACACGGGTACTCCGATGGGCTGGTGACAGGTACTCGGGTACTCCGATGGGCTGGTAACAGGTACTCGGGTACTCTGATGGGCTGGTGACAGGTACTTGGGTACTCAGATGGGCTAGTGACAGGTACTCGGGTACTCAGATGGGCTGGTGACAGGTACTTGGGTACTCTGATGGGCTGATGACAGGTATTCGGGTACTCAGATGGGCTGGTGACAGGTACTTGGGTACTCTGATGGGCTGGTGACAAGTACTCGGGTACTCAGATGGGCTGGTGACAGGTACTCGGGTACTCAGATGAGCTGGTGACAGGTACTCGTGTACTCAGGTGGGCTGGTGACAGATATTCGTGTATTCAGATGTCAGATGGGCTGGTGACAGGTACTCGGTTGGTAACAGGTACTCGGGTACTCCGATGGTTTGGTGACAGGTACTCGGGTACTCTGATGGGCTGGTGACGAGTACTCGGGTACTCAGATGGGCTGGTGACAGGTACTCGGGTACTCAGATGAGCTGGTGACAGGTACTCGGGTACTCAGGTGGGCTGGTGACAGATATTAGCGTATTCAGATGTCAGATGGGCTGGTGACAGGTACTCGGTTGGTAACAGGTACTCGGGTACTCCGATGGGCTGGTGACAGGTACTCGGGTACTCCGATGGGCTGGTAACAGGTACTCGGGTACTCTGATGGGCTGGTGACAGGTACTTGGGTACTCAGATGGGCTGGTGACAGGTACTCGGGTACTCAGATGGGCTGGTGACAGGTACTTGGGTACTCTGATGGGCTGATGACAGGTATTCGGGTACTCAGATGGGCTGGTGACAGGTACTTGGGTACTCTGATGGGCTGGTGACAGGTACTCGGATACTCAGATGGGCTGGTGACAGGTACTCGGGTATTCTGATGGGCTGGTGACAGGTACTCAGGTACTCTGATGGGCTGGTGACAGGTACTCGGGTATTCTGATGGGCTGGTGACAGGTACTCGGGTATTCTGATGGTCTGGTGACAGGTACTTGGGTACTCTGATGGGCTGGTGACAGGAAATCGGAAACTCAGATGGGCTGGTGACAGGAAATCGGTAACTCAGATGGGCTGGTGACAGGTACTCGGGTACTCCAATGGGCTGGAGACAGGTACTCGGTTACTCAGATGGGCTGGTGACAGGTACTCGGGTACTCCAATGGGCTGGAGACAGGTACTCGGTTACTCAGATGGGCTGGTGACAGGTGCTCGGATACTCAGATGGGCTGGTGACAGGTACTTTGATAGGCTGGTGACAGGTCATCTTTATTAGGGGAGCAATCAGTGTGATTGGTGTACACTGTAAGTGGTAATGAGCTGTTACCGCAATCTCCTCCTCACACACGATCGGTGTGTGAGGAGGGGAACCCTGGAACAGCTCGTTACCGCGGTTTGTTGACATTCTGTGACCGGCTGTGATCGGACACAGCCGGTCACGTTGTAAAGAGCCAATTTCAATGGGGGTATGAGCTGTGCACAAGGACAGTGCATGTGACTGGCTGTGATTGGACACAGCCGGTCATGTGGTAAAGAGCCAATGTTTATTGGCTCTTTACACTGATCTGGTATGGACTGAGGGGACCCTACGCCTTTTTTTTTTTACACTTTTCTTTTGCCTTTACATTCGCCCGCTGAGAGGCGATGACTCATGGTTGTTAAGGAAGCGGGCTGCCGGCTTCCCAGCCCGCTGCATAACAACCAGCTATTTCTTCACACAGAATCTGAATCAGTCAATTGTTTTTTGACCGCTTCGTATTGTAATCTTTCTGAAAAGTTGGAATTCGTTAGGAAACAAATAAATAAAACAAACTTTAACGAAATTCATTACTATTCGTTACTATTTAATTCAGAAATTTGGATACATCCGAATCTCCGAATAACCAAAAATGTGTCTGAATTTGTATTCGGACTAAAACGAATTTCACATGTCTAGTCTGACTTTCCCTTATCTTTGATGTGCAGGTACCCAATGGGAAATAACTAGGTCTCTGATTTTTTGTTTACTGACTATGAATCAGTGGGTTTTATGTTAGCTAAATACTATATGTTATACTTGGCAGCAGCTTCTGTAAACATTGGCAAAGAAAAGGGTTGCCTTATAGCTATAATTTGCACAGATACAGCTGATCATATATTTGTTTAAATTATATTTTTACAATAATAACTACAGGAAACCAGTGGAACTAATTGTAACCACACAACCTTGATTTAGGCTCATAGCATGTTTGCCCACATATTCAGCTACCTAGCTATATTGCATACTAGAAGCATTCAAAAAAGAGTCCACAGTGAGAACATGTCACAGACATTGTATGCTTTCAGCATACCTCATGAGATTATTTTGTAATACGAGGAATATTTGTTCCACATGAGGGAGCCGAAGACCAATTTCTCCAAGAGCCATTACTTGTATTGTGCTATCACTGAAACATTACATCCTTAGTTAATTAACTGAATGAAGAAAAAAATTGCACTTCTGAACAATACAATACCTATTGACAGCATTGAGCAGGCAATCTTTATTTTAGTTTGAATGTAGTGAATGTAGTATGTTATGTAATTTCTACGTAATTTATCCCTGTAAAACCAAGATAATCTCTGTACTGTCTATCATGCTAGGAGACCCTGAACAGATGGTCTCCTGGCATTATGGAAATTATAAGGGTTTTCTGAGAAGTTTATGATAATGAAAAGGTGTACTGTATTGCTATATTTTAACTTTATTTAGTTAGTACACATATAGTTACATAGTTACATAGTTGGTAAGGTTGAATAAAGACAACAGTCCATCCAGTTCAACCTGTGTAGGTGTGTGTGTATGCGTGTAGAAAATAATTTCCCATATCTCTGTATATTGTTTTTGCTAAGATGCACATCAAAGAGTCTTTTAAAACTATCCATACTTCCTGCTGACACCACCAATGTGGAAAAGAGTTCCACATCCTTACTGCCCTGACAGTGAAAATCCCCCTACGCAGTTTAAGATTAAACCGCTTCTCTTCCAGTCTCATCATGTGGCCCCATATCCTTATACACTCGCTGGGATTGAAAAAGTTTCATACTTACGCTGGGATCACTGTTGAGAGATTTGTATATTGCTAGCATATGTCCTCTAAAGCGCCTCTTCTCTAGGGAGAATAAATTTAGCGCTTGTAGTCTTTCTCATAATTGAGGTCCTCCAGTCCCCATATTAATTTAGTTATCCTTCTCTGGACTCTCTCCAGCTCCAGCACATCCTTTCTGAGGATTGGTGACCAGAATTAGATGGAATACTCCAGATGCGGCTGAACCAGAGTTTTATAAAGTGGCAGAATTATCATTTCATCTGTGGAGTAAATTCCCTTTTTAATGCATGATAAAATTTTGCTGGCTTTGCTTACAGCAGCTTGGCACGGCATGCTATTGCTCAGTCTGTCTTCTACTAGGACCCCTAGATCCTTCTCCATCCTGGGATCCCCTAGGGGTTCTCACCCTAATGAGTAACTTGCATTTAAATTTTTACCCCCCAAGTGCATTACCTTACATTTACCAATGTTAAACTTCACTTGACATCTAGTAGCCCACTCCATTAATTTATTCGGGTCCTCTTGTAAATCTTCTATATCTTGCTGTGATGTTATTGCACTGCATATTTTGTGTCATCAGCAAACACTGAGATTGAGCTATTTATCCCATCCTCTATATCATTTATAAATACATTAAACAGAATTGGTCGCAGGACAGAGCCTTGGGGTACCCCACTAACCACTCTAGACCATTCTGAGTACACGTTATTTATCACCAACCTTTGGACTCGTCCCCACAGCCAATTTTCTATCCAAGAACAAACCCTATGTTCTATACCCACTGACCTCAGTTTGTAGATTAAGCGTTTGTGGGGAACTGTATTGAATGCTTTTGCAAAATCCAGATACACCACATCCACCGGCCTACCCCTGTCCAGATGGCAGCTCACTTTCTCGTAGAATGTTAATAGGTTGGTTTGGCAAGAGCGACCTTTCATAAACCCATTATGATTACTGCTAATGATACTGTTTTCATCAGAAAATTCTTGGATATGGTGCCTTATCATCCCCTCAGATAGTTTACTACTGATGTTAGACTGACAGGCCTATAGTTTCCAGGAATATATCTCTGTCCTTTTTTGAATATTGATACCATGTGGGCTTTTTGCCAATCAGCTGGTACCAATCCTGTCAGTAGGCTGTCCATAAAGATTAGGAATAGCGGTCTGGCTATAACCTGACTGAGTTCTTTAAGGACTCTAGGGTGTTCACATTTATAATTGTGCCCATATGATCCCTTCCAAAATTTAAAAAAACAGCGCCAAAATTTAAAAAAAATGGCATGGGGGTCCCCCCCAAAAATCCATACCAGACCCTTATCCAAGCACGCAACCTGGCAGGCCCCAGGAAAAGAGGGGGGACGAGAGAGCGCCCCCCCTCCTGAACAGTACTTACGTTCGACTCGAACATCAGGCTCATCCCTACTTTTGAAGCCAAAGTCTAGAAAGAGCCTTGCTTGAGGACTCCCCCCCTCCCCTTCTAGGGTTTAATGTTTGTTTCATCTAGGAGTAACAGAAAAAGCACTATACTTACCTTATCCCTTGATTCCCCAGCAGTTGGAATTTCAGGTCATCTATGATGCTCCAGGTCATGGATGGGCCCTTGGCATTATCATTTACAATGCTGGACTGCTTGTCCTGCATTGTATGTGATGATTTCAGAGTCCCTGTGACCAAAGAGAAGTGGCTTTTGGAAACCAATCATGCAGTTGTAAGGAAGCATGTGGATGTGAAGAAAGGGGTATAGTATAGTATAGTTGTGTTTTATCTTCCATCTAGACAAAATGGGCATTTAATCCTTGTGGTGCAAGTGTAAATTCTTTATATTTCAGCTTAGGCTTCAGGCTGGGATTATGTTTTTAGTTTTTAGAAGGTAGGAGGAAACATTTCCTCCTTCTCTTCTCCACCAGTGATCAGACTGCAGCATTGTAACTTTTTAGCAAGTCAGAAGGTGAGTATGGTATTTTGGAAGTATTTAATCATTTTCAGGATAATGCTGTCAATGAATTGTATTTTTTTAATGAATTAAACTGGTAGTCCACCCAAAATGTATATTTTAACCGCTTGCCAACCAGCGCACGCCGATTTACGTCGGCAGAATGGCGCTGGTGGGCAAAAGGGCATACAGGTATGTCCCCTTTAAGAAGTGGTGCTGCCGTGATCGTGTCACGGAGAGCAAGAATGGTAAACAAAGCATTTCCCCTTCTGCCTAGTGACAGGACAGAGATCACTGCTCTCTGTCATCGAGAGCAGTGATCGCTGTCATGTGAGGTGTAGCCCCTTCCCCCCACAGTTAGAATCACTCCCTAGGACACACGTAACCCCTTCACTGCCCCCTAGTGGTTAACCCCTTCACTGCCAGTGTCATTTACACAGTAATCAATGCATTTTTATAGCACTGAACACTGTATAAATGACAATGGTCCCCAAATAGTGTCAAAAGTGTCCAATCTGTCCGCCATAATGTCGCAGTCCTGATAAAAATTGCAGATCGCCGCCATTACTAATAAAAAAAATTAAAAATAAAAATGCCATTAAACTATCCCCTATTTTGTAGACACTATAAATTTTGCGCAAACCAATCAATATACGCTTTTGCGATTTTTTTTTTTTTACCACAAATATGTAGAAGAATACATATTGGCCTAAACTGAGGAAAAAAATAGTTTTTTTATATATTTTTGGGGGATATTTATTATAGCAAATAGTAAAAAATATTCAGTTCTTTTCAAAATTGTCGCTCTTTTCTTGTTTATAGCGCAAAAAGTAAAAACTGCAGAGGCGATCAAATACCACCAAAAGAAAGCTCTGATTGTGAGAAAAAAAGGACGTCAATTTTGTTTGGATACAATGTCGCACGACCGCGCAATTGTCAGTTAAAGTGCTGCAGTTCCGAATTGCAAAAAGTACTCTAGTCAGGAAGGGGGTAAATTCTTCCAGGGCTGAAACGGTAAATTATAGTCATGGCCAAGGGGGCTGAGCCAGCTCTTGTTTTCTTATATCTTGGATATTCCAACAGCAAAATCTCTTTGTCACAGTTCCCAGTTCTAGTCTTGTACCATAGGGAGTTCTACTTGTTTCTCATATTGTATTCAGTATACTATAAAACAATGTAAAAATTATTCAATGATTTTTAACATAAGATTTTGTTTTTCATATTGCCAATAACCAAGAGATGATAGGGAATATCTAAATGAGAATCATATCAGTTTTTTCTGTGTTGCACCATATTCATAAATATATTTCTTAATATGCACCAAAAAAATGCTTGCGCCAAACTATGTTTGCAATATTTAGGGCAATATTGCTAAATTTGCTCCGATGAGTGTCTAAACGTCCTAAAATAGTTGACATCCAATAATAAATCAGGCCAAGCTTTTTCTTACAAATCTGCAGGCTGTCCCTGTGCAGAGAAACAGTTTGCATCACCTCTTCGTTTGATTCCTTTGATGCTCATCATTGTTGCTCTATATATAGAGAATCCTGTTTGGCAGTTTGATTTCATCAGAAACTCACAGCACACCAAAACTATTTTGTGCCTACGTCCATTTTTTTTAAATACTGGATGGGTGGTGCATATCTAGCACTTAATAGGTCTGCACAATAATACTTTTTGTGTATACACACATGTATAGATCTCAAAAATCCAATGTCTTCATCCAGAGCACCAAAGAGTAGGGAAAAGAGAAATGTAATGCAAATACAGTAACATTTTTAGTTTACTGTACTCAGGTCTGTGATACGTACATCTAATTGTCTCCTATGTCTAATTGCACTATACAGGCAGTCCCTGGGTTACAAACAAGGTTCTGTATGTTTGTTCTCAAGTTGAATTTGTATGTAAGTTGGATCAGGTATATTTTTTAGGTTTTTTGGATAGCATAGAGAAGGTTAAAACCCCTGTAATGTTTGTTTTGCTGTCTGGTCCCCGTGGCAATTGGATTCAGAAAATTTTGAGTTGTTGTGGCTACAAGTATTGGTGATAAAGCTTCAATGGAGACACCTTTTTTTCCCATGATAACTCTTACAGGAGTGAATTCCCTTTCCTATGGGTAGACTTCCGCTCACTTCCTGTTGTTTCCATCTGTTTGTAATTATGAGTCGTATGTAAGTTGGATGTTTGTAAGTCAGGGACTGCCCGTACATTATTAAGTAGTCACGATACTGGATAGTGATATACTATATGTCTATGCAATATTTGGTGAACACAGCATGCAGAAACTTTCAAAGTCTACACCTCAATGTGACACGTGAGATTCAATGTACTCATAATGTAGTTGGAGAGACTGCAATACAAAAGAAAAAAATCCCACTGGATTTGAATGCACAATTTAGAGATTTGAAGCAGACTGAAATAAAATGTGAATAACTAAGCAATTCATAATTATTTTGTTTTCTCGATGGACAAGCGCCTTAGAAATTATACATCAAAGGCATACATTTGAGGTTAATATAGAAATAGCCAATTAATATGCTCTCCTTTTGGCAGCTGTTCAAGCTTGTGCCAAATGTAATTAAACAATGGTTCAAATGGCAGACTATAGAGCTTTGAAGATATCTGTGGGAAATGGGCTGCATAGCTGTTCTTTACCACTGTAATGTATTAGAAGTGACATTGCTAAACAAGCTCATCTTTCTAGTCCAGTAGACCAATTTAGGCACTCACGTTAGTCAACCCATGTGTGTACAATGGCTAACCCTACTGTATTCCTCCACAATCACTCCAGGGGAATCCAATAAAAGTATTTGAAATACCCGTAAAAATGCTTAGAGACATGATTGGTGAAAGCACAAATTAGTGCACAATAGACAGGTGGACACATCACAAGATTTTCTACAGTGTAGCACGTGGACTGATGCATGAAATTTGCTTCATCTATGTTCTGAACAGTATCTGGATAATCGTATATTAGACAACAAATGGACAATTTAAAGTATTATATTGTGATGTCTATATTTAAATAACATTTTAACAATCTGCAAGATTGTTAGGCTAATATAGTGAGTGTGTAAGTGTAATTATCAAGGAATGTAATTATTATCGAATATATATATATATATACACATATTCACAAATGAATATGTTGTAATCAAATGTAATTCATTTATTAATTATTTAATGTAATATTGCCATCTGTGTCCTTGCTATTGAAATGCAACTTCACTTGTTGCTTTGGTGATCAAACAGTAGGTGGATACATATCCACAATGGAGGCATAGGAAGCAGTAAAAAGCCAACATACGTTCTCACTTTTCCCCATTACATATCAAATAATGTTTATTGCGGCCTATAGTTCTGGTGGCCACACAGGGAATGAGGAAATATCTCCCCAATGGTGACAAAACAGTCCTAAAAACCTGACATAGTTTCTAACCCATTCCCACTCTATTGAAAAAGAAGCAAAGATTATAGCTAGAGTTGTGCTTTATCCACTTCAGCCCCGGAAGAATTTACCCCCTTCCTGACCAGAGCACTTTTTGCGATACGGCACTGCGTCGTTTTAACTGACAATTGCGCGGTCGTGCGACGTTGTACCCAAACAAAATTGACGTCCTTTTTTTCTCACAAATAGAGCTTTCTTTTGGTGGTATTTGATTGCCTCTGCGGTTTTTATTTTTTGCGCTATAAAAAACGAGCGACAATTTTGAAAAAATGCATTATTTTTTACTTTTTGCTATAATAAATACCCCCAAAAAATATATAAAAAATTTTTTTTTCTCAGTTTAGGCCGATATGTATTCTTCTACATATTTTTGGTAAAAAAAAAATTGCAAAAAGTGTATATTGATTGGTTTGCATAAAATTTATAGCGTCTACAAAATAGGGGATAGATTTATAGCATTTTTTTTTCTTACTAGTAATGGCGATCTGCGATTTTTATCATGACTGCGACATTGTGGTGGACACATTGGACAATTTTGAAACATTTTTGGAACCATTGGCATTAATATAGGGATCAGTGCGATTAAAAATGCATTGATTACTGTAAAAATGTCACTGGCAGTGAAGGGGTTAACACTAGGGGGCGGTGAAGGGGTTAACTGTGTTCCCTGGGAGGTGATTCTAACTGAAGGGGGAGGAACTAACTAGAGGAAGTGACAGATCGTGGTTCCTAGATAATAGGAAAACACGATCTGTCACTGCTGTCAGAACAGAACAGGGAAGTGTGTGCTTACACACACTCGTCCCTGTTCTGTGTCTCCTGGTCACGATCGCTCATGGCGGGTGTTCATCGCGACCGTCGGCCACGAGCATCGGCACCCCCCACTGTGCAGCGGGTACTTGCGCGCACCTGCTATCCAGACCCCGAGAGCCAACGTATAGTTATTTGGTTTCGCGCAGGGGAGACAACCTGCTGCAGTAAAACTGCGGCGGCTGGTCCGGAAGCGGTTAAAAATGAATTAACTTTCTACCAATGTAGCCTGTGCTTCTGTCCAAGATTTCAAGTAGACCCATAAGAGATTACAGAGGATTACTATCACCTTGTAAAACAGCCCATTTCGTTTAAAATTTAAATGTAGTGCAAAACATTTGTATATAGATTTAAAAAAAACATTATACATGCCTTTTTTTCCCTTTTTTATAAGTGATTACATTCCCTCTATTCTTAGCTGCATAAAAGCTGGGGAAGGAGAAGCAACAACACACTGAACGTTTCAGTGAATGGCTGTACAGCGGGGGCATGTCAGGACAAGTCTGATCATTGTAGGAGAGCAGGCTGAGTTCCCAGCATAGCTAGAGAACTGACCATGTTGTGCTATCCTGCTTAGTGTGGTCAGTTTCTAATAGGAGAGCAGAGGGACTGGCAGGATCACCAGGGATTTCACACAGGGGAAGCAATACAAAGAGAACAAGAGACTTTCTCATACAAGTACATGGTATAGCAGGCACATATCAGGAATTTGAAATGCTGGGGTAACAAACCCTTTAAGAAAGAGTAAGTGGTCAGGATTAAGGAGGACCCTCCTTTCTACTGCTGACTATTTGAACATTTCTGTGGAGGGAGCAGGGTACAGTAAGAAGGCTTACGTTAATAAAGTGAACCTAACAACCTTTTTAAGGTTTTAAATGGAACTCCAGGAATTATCTTTTTTTTTTCAAATTTACATTGATCCTGTTTGGTGTGATGTAAGTTTCCATATCTGATAGTCATAGATCCACCAGGAATGTTGAAACTGTACTATTGTAGTAGTCTGTACTACATACAATGAGAGCCTGATCTTCCAGGTGCTATTCCAGTAGCTTCCTCTCTGCATACTGAACATGCGGAGTAGCTTGCTTGGCACCGCCACCATACAGAGAACATCTTGTATTCTTTTTTTCAGTTAAAAATTACATAATCAGTCCATCCTCTCCACCTTGTATAATAGGAAAATGTATTGCATTTATTTTTTAAAAAATACAAGGCGTTCTCTGAATGGCAGCAGTGCCAAGCAAGTGACGCTCTGTGTTCAAACAGGAAGTTGTTGGAGCAGCAGCCAGAAGAATATGGCAATCACTGTGTATAGTGAGGACTGCCACAGTTATTTTCAGCATCTCCAGCAGCCCTCCAGATATCAAATATGGAATCAAGATGAACCAATGTAAATTTGCAACAAAAAAAAAAGAAAAAAGGAAAATTGTTGGAGTTCCACTTTAAACCAGGATTTCATCCTTGGGGATGAAGTTTCATAGCACACCGTGGGTGAGATTTACTAAAACTGGTCCACACAGAATGTGGTGCAGCTGTGCATAGTAACCAATCAGCTTCTAACTTCAGCTTGTTCAATTAAGCTTTAACAAAAAAAAATGTAGACGCTGATTGGTTTCTATGCACAGCTGCACCAGATTCTGTGTGAACCAGTTTTAGTAAATCTCCCCTTATGTCACTAAGGGCATGGTTTACCTGATTTCAGAAATAGGTCCATCACAGGTTAACAAGCAAAAGACAGTGACAGAGACATTGGGGTTGATTTACTAAAACTGTAAAGTGCAAAATATGGTGCAGCTCTGCATAGAAACCAATCAGCTTCCAGTTTTTTTGTTTTTTTTTATCAAAGCTTAATTGAGCAAGCTGAAGTTAGAATCTGATTGGCTACCAAGCACAGCTGCACCAGATTTTGCACTTTCCCATTTTAGTAAATCAACCCCATTGTGTGGTATCTGTAGGTAAGGCTTAATTTTCATTTTAAAATGCTGACTTTTTTAAAATTTTAGACAGAGGGGATATGGATTAGAACACCTGTTAGGTTTTTATTGCTGCCTGTGCCCCGTTAGGAACAGTCACCGTCTCTATTTGTCATGTGTACCATTATTAGTGAAAGTGGAAGTAAAAGAAAATCCCAAATTTTAGGTTGTCCCCAGAAAAGTAATCTTCTAATGGGGCACTAGTTCTTTTGACCCTGGTGACAACCAAGGATTCCTTAACTTTGGAGGGATTTCCTCTCAATTCCCATTTGAACTATAAGACAGGACATGAAGGTAAAGCTCCCCAGTGGGACAGATGGCAAAAATAAACTGACAGGGCTTGAAACCCTCCCACACTTCATCCAAAAGCTCAGTTGCGATTGAATGCCCAATTTACTGCAGGTTACAGGGAGACAGACTGGCCAGGTGGCACCATGACAAGAGGGCATACATTAGGAAACATTGAAAAATGGCAAAGAAAAACCTAAGACTAATGCCCTGTGCACACGGTTCGATTTTCTGACGGAAAATGTTCCATGTGAGCTTGTTGTCAGAAATTCCAACTGTGTGTAGGCTCCATCGGACATTTTCAGTCGTAATTTCTGACAAACAAAATTTGAGATCTGGATCTCAAATTTTCCGACAACAAAATCTATTGTCGTAAATTCTGATCGTGTGCATGCAATTCCGACGCATAAAGTTCCACGCATGCTCGGAATCAAGCAGAAGAGCCGCACTGGCTATTGAACTTCATTTTTCTCGGCTCGTCGTATGTGTTGTATGTCACTGCTTTCTTGACGTTCGGAATTTCCAACAAGGTTTGTGTGACTGTGTGTATGCAAGACAAGTTTGAGCAAACATCTGTTGGAAAAAATCCATGGTTTTTGTTGTTGGAATGTCCGATCATGTATACAGGGCATAAGGGTCTGCAAGCAGTGTCTACCTCTGCAAGCACACTATCTCCCACTTTAAAAAAAAAAAAAATTTCACTATGAAAACTAATAAAAATCCATTACTAAACAAACATATAGAAAAACTGACTGCATTCATTGCATATTTGGTCCCTAGTTTTTGTTTTTATGAATATTGCCTTTTTGAATCTACGCATGTGATCCCTTTATTAGTAACTTGAGGAATTAGATGTTTAATGTCTAAATGAATGAATGAATGAATGAATGACTTGTATAGCGCTACAAGTGCGAACTGAATCGCCTCAAGGCGCTAGATCCGTCCTGCGTTGTCCTGCTTTTTAGAAGAGGTGGGTCTTGATTTTTTTTTCTGAAGGCCCGATGGCTAGATGTTATTCAAGTAATATTTGTGCCAGTACAGTAATCAGTGATCTGTAAAAACCCTAAATTAACTGTAGTAGATCTGATATATGTACAGTAAAGCAGTAAACTGGAACAATTTGCTGAACGTTGTTTCAAATTACTCACTTTCTACACTTACAACTGTTTGTCAAGTCATTTATAAAAATGTCCTTATTTTCAGCTCTAAAGAACACGGGACAAGTATCCAAATCATTGCTAACTGAGATATGACTTAGATCACCAAAAGGTTCTTGATTTTCAAGACCAAACATGAGTAGCTTAAATTTAAATAATGGGCAATGGTGTGGACAGATATTCATTTTTTTATAGAAAGGGCAGGGGATGAAATAGTGGATTTACAAATATTTCCTGAGGGTTGGTTTATTGGCTCCCACTGTCTTTTCCTGCAAAAATATCTTCATATGTATCTTCACTAGTTAGTGCTTTAATGATCACCTGCAAACAGAGCACAAATTAATAAATTACCACTCTTTGTGATTTACAAAATGCTGTGTATTTACATGAAGGCCTTCATTTGTTTCTATGAGACCCTTTTCACGCTGAGCCGCGGGCAGCATTAGCGGTAAAGCGCCGCTAGTTTTAACAGCACTTTACTGCTGTTTTACCAGTGCTATTCGGCCGCTAGCAGGGTGCTTTTAACCCCTGCTAGCAGCCGAAGAAAGGGTTAAATGCGCCCGTGTAGCGCCGCTGCCGAAGTGCTTTGCAGGCGCTTCGGCAGCGGTGCCCATTCATTTCAATGAGCAGGAGCGGTGGAGGAGCAGTGTATACACCGCTCCTTCACTGATCCAAAGATGCTGCTTAACCACTTGCTTACCAGGCACTTTCACTCCCTTCCTGCCCAAGTCATTTTTCAGCTTTCAGCGCTGTTGCACTTTGAATGACAATTGCGTGGTCATGCTACACTGTACCCAAACAAATTTTTTTATCATTTTCTTCACACAAATAGAGCTTTCTTTTGGTGGTATTTAATCACTGCTGTTTTTTTATTTTTTACAAGAAAAAAAGACCAAACATTTTGAAAAAAAAAAAGTTTTTTACTTTTTTTCTATCAGTAAATTTTGTAACTAAGTAATTTTTCACCTTCACTGATGTGCGCTGATGAGGCGGCACTGATGGGCACTGATAGGCTGAACTGGTGGGCATTGATGAGGTGGCACTTATGGGCACTGATGAGGCGGCACTTATGGGCACTGATTAAGTGGCTCTGATGAGGAGGCACTAATATGCCGCACTTATGGGCACTGTTAGGTGGCACTGGTGGGCACTAATAGGCGGCACTGGTGGGCACTGATAAGCGGCACTGGTGGACACTGATAGGCGGCACTGGTGGGCACTGATAGGTGGCATGGATAGGCGGTACTGATGGGCACTGATGGTCATTGATGGATGGCACTGATGGGCAACACTGATGGGCATTGATTGACAGCAGTGATGGGCATTGATGGGCAGCACTGATAGGTGGCACTGATTGTCAGCACTGGCATCGCTAATGGACACTGATTGGTGGCACTTGTGGGCAGTGGTGGGCACTGATTGCTGCCACTGGTGGGCACTGATAGCTGGCATTGGTGGGCAATGGTGGGCACTGATTGCTGACACTTTTTTTCTTTATTGTAATCAGGGCACTGATGATCAGAACCCTGATTACATTTCTGCATATCCCCCTGTGAGGAGATACTGCTGATCGGCTCTCCTCTCCTCACACTCTGTCAGTGTGAGGCGAGGAGAGATGATTACCGGAACTTCCTTGTTTACATGTGACCGGCTGTGATTAGACACAGCTGATCACATGGTTAAAGAGCCGTGGATGCAGGTCTTTACAGAGATCGGGGTAGCGCCGTGTCCTAGCAATGCAGTGTGGCCGCGTTCCCACTCTGCGCGCCCCCCGCCAGAATGAGAGCTGCACCGCTCCGGCGTCATTTGACGGTGGGCGAGCAGCAAGAAGTTAAAGGACTTTTTTCAACGTCTCTCCAGCGCAGCGTCCCAGTGTGAAAGCACTCCGGCTTTCACATTGGGGTGACAGGGGAGAGACGTTTTTCAGGCGCTTTACAGGCGCTATTTTTAGCCCTTTAGCACCTGTAAAATGCCTCAGTGTGAAAGGGGTCTAATCCTCACAATGTTTGAACATTAAATACAGCAGAAGCCATTACAAAACCATAACAGTCTACTATATTTAGGGGGTCATACTGAATACAGAGATACCTTCCCCAAAATGTGCAAGTCAGTGACAAAAATGGTCAGATTAAAATCTCATATCGTGGTGGGCATCCAGAGAAGACTGACATAAGCCCCCCACCAGAACACAGTTCAGCCTAAGGCAAAAAACAGTGAAAGTGAGATGGAATGCAGAGGTATAATAAAATCTCTATTAGCAGGTCTAGGTCTTCAAAAGACTTCTAATTCAGCCCTCTCATAAAATGGCCAGGTTGTAAACCATCTGCCGAACAACAATATGCATCCATGAGTCTGTTTAGTTTTGACTTAAAATGTAACTTCTGGAGCCAAACTCTATACATGTCTCATAATTTGTGCTACAATGGAGATAACTTCACAAAAGTGACTAACCTAATACATGGAAAGATGTCAGTCAGTTACATATTAAGCACATCTATGCCCTCTTAAGTAAAATGTACATAATATCCATATCAGATTTAATCTTTAATGAATTGTAATTGTATTCTGTTCCATAATATGCTGGTTGCCTGATTGTAAAACAATATCATAAAGAAATATAGGTGTACTTTTACTAATGCAAAAATTTGCATTAAGGATCTGTCCCCTGGAGCATAATAAAACACTTCAACACCCCTCAGACCCTTTAATTGGGTATGCTATTTCTCTAAACACCCTCTGCGGGGAGCAGGAAAGTTGGCTGCATTTGCAGCTCTGGTCTCTCATTCACCATTGGAACTATGAAGGAATGCTTAAAGTAATTTCTAAGAGGCGGCGACTGTGATATATCAGAATAGACTTACTCTGGACTCTGCACAGAACCAAAGACCAGCCACACTTTGCTTAAGTATTATTCACTTTTATTCCTTTTTGCTTTACTGGAGCTTATTGCCTGTTTTTTTTTTTATTTGTTTGTTTGTTTTTTGTGTATTTCTGTTGTAATTTGTTTCTTGCACCACTTTTCCTGCCTTTCAATAAAACAATATGTAAAAATTGTTAGGCTGTATCTCTGAATTTTTTTGATCAGATAGTAAAAAAAAAAAAACTTGTGCCTCCGTGAGGTCCTGTACTGTAATCTCTGTTACATACCTGCTTGATGTAACAGTGATTGTTATCAATGTTACATGTAGTGATGGCTACGGCATGTGTGTACATTGGATCATCATATTTTTGGTTAATGAGCATTAGAATAAAGAAGTTAATTTAAATTAGATTTAACAGTGAAATTCCTTGGGTAAGATTGAAACACTTTAAATAGCAAAGTCTGTAATAAACCTCTACACACATACTGTATATGCTGGCTTGTTTGGAAAAGAAAGCCCCGAATATGCTGCAGCCAAAGTGTTTGTGCCTTGGGCAGTTGCTTGGTTTGATTTATTGTACTCCAGCTCTGTTTAAAAGTGGGATGGGTTTAAACTTTCCAAAATGTTGCTGCGTATACTAATGATAATAAGGCCTAATTCTCTACAGATTATAGGCCTTAAAACATTTCATGAACATATAGGACACAATGAGATGTTCTTCATCACCTTATGTTCAAAGTTAGGTGTCACTACAAATCAGTAGAGCAGTAGGTTTTAACGTTTTTTTACATCTCTAGTTACTACCTTTAGTAATGCAACAATCAATATGGTATCACTCCATTTACATAAGAATTACTCACAAAGAAAAAGGCAAAGCCCAAACAATGATTGTTTAGCCCAGGGAATGGTTGTTCCTACATTGCCCAAACAACCAGGTCCAGGTGAAATGTACTACTGAACCAGGGTTGAGGGCACAGTGCTATTTCCAGAAACAGTGGGAGGTTGGGGAGTTTTTCTAAAACTGGTGCACACAGAACCTGGTGCAGCTGGGCATTGTAACCAATCAGCTTCTAACTTCAGCTTGTTCAATTAAGCTTTGACAAAAAAAAATATAGAAGCTAATTGGTCACTATGTACAGCTGCACCAGATTCTGTGTACACCAGTTTTAGTAGATCTCCCCCAGTGTGATACTGAGTTGGGGGAGGAGAGAAGTAGCTTTTTCTAGGGTGCCACCAAGATTTCCAGGTAGATTTTCAAACTGAGCAATTTACATAGCTGATATGGTGCTGAGCTGGGGATGGAGGGGGTGTTTTTTTCAGGGTCACCACTTACTTTGGTTTGGGTAAATGGGTTTCCACTTATGACCAAAGATCACAGGGACATTTTTGTTGTACTGAATGGAAAAGAAATGTATGCAAGAAGATCTTATCTGTTGTATGAATAGAACCCTTGGTGCTAGCAACGAGAACAAACACACATGTATGTCAAGCAGTTTTGTTCCATTCACTCTTTACTGCGAAAGCTGCCTTGTAGATATGTACAGCTATAGAGGAAGTTCAGTTTTACTTAGCTACCTTGACTGAAGGTTCACACTTTTGCGATGCGGGAACCAGCACGATTACAGCGCCGGTTCCTACATCTCTCCCGTAGGCAGTTCACACTGCCTCTGTGAACCGCTGCGGATTTCAATACAATGTTAAAGACACCCCCAGATTGCTTCACAGATCGCAGTGCAAACTGTGTATTTAGACAGGAATCATATCGCTCCCATGCAATCTGATTCCTGTGCTCGCATTGCTCAGAGATCGCATGTGATCATTGTATGATAATTATGCCTGATATAACTCTTGATGCGTCTTTCTTGAGCGGTCCCATTGAGTATAACTGGAAATCTGCCCTCTCCCTCTCTGACTGAGATGTATTATCAGACAAATTAGTCTCCGTTTGTATGTGATATTGTGTTTTTTTTCCCCTGACTCTTTCTTTGCTATTATTTGTATTAAAATACAATAAAAATGACAGTTGATATAAAAATATAACATTTATGATACAAACATTTCTTAGAAGGTGATAGATTTATTTATCCATTTACTGTGTAGCTAAATAATAATGTAACATACATGGATTAGATGTACTGTTCGGTTCAGCTGATAGTTCTGCACACAGAAAAGATTACTCGTCAAAGCATAATGCTTTGGGAATACACAAATACTACTTTTAAAGTGGTACTTGCATTTTCAAAATGTTTCTTCCTGGAGTTCCTGACACATAAACAGACACAAAGGGTGTTCCTTGGTGTTGTGGACTGATGACCGATGAAATTTTAATATACCATACCAGTTTCCAGCAGCGTTGAATTTAGGTCATATATGCTTGCTGGAGCACTATGAATTTCCGAATGTGTCTGTGCCCTAGAGCCTGCTTTAAGCTGCATGGAATCACAGGTAAACCACTGTACAGTAAATCCTTTTTATTGTACTGTTTGAGGAAATGTTATGGAAAATAAAGCAGCCTTGAGACTTATAGAATTAGATTTACAAGATTGTACTAACACTCATAGGTTTGTATGAAACAGGAATAACAAGTAAATGAGAACCATGAAAAATATATTTTGCTATCTCTATTTTAGTTAAAGTGAATCTCAATCTTCAGCCAGTTGCTTGGTTACATGGTGTAAGCAATTAAAAGTAATTAAAAATAGGATGGTTATTTTGCCTTGATACAACAATAAGCACAGTAACTTCACCAAACAGTTTCACTAAATAGTGCTGGATGGTTAAAATGCTTTGTAAATAATACCTCTATTCTACAGATGCACTAATTAAGGGCTGTAAAGCTCAGCTCTAGACATATATACAACACAAATGAATTCAGTTTTGTATTTATTAATACAATGCTACATTTATCTTTTTTATGCAAGAGTTTACTTGAATTTGACTTGATATCATCTTGCAGTCCCATACACAGTATAGCTTAGACCAAGGAAGGTAGAAGCAGCACATGGAGTTAAAGGGGGTTGTAAAGATTCATGTTTTTTCACCTTAATGCTATGCATTAAGGTGAAAAAACACCTGTCAGTGACCAGCCCCCAGCCCCCCCCCCCTGTTTTACTTACCTGAACCCTCAAACTTGTCCCACGGGGACGTGCCTTCTCTCTGCTATGGGGTTCTTGGCTGTTGATTGGATAGATTGATAGCAGCACAGCCATTGGCTCCCGCTGCTGTCAATCAAATCTAATGACATGGCCGCCGGGGGGGCAGGGCCGAGTTCTGCATGCAGTGCCTATGGACGCAGAATGCTGGACTCGGGAGCACGCCCACAAGGTAACCCCCCAGGAGAGCACTTCTGCCAGGGGGTTATCTGATGCGGGGAGGAGCCGACACAGCCACGAGGGACCCCAGAAGACCAGCATTGGGGCCACTGTGTGCACAACGAGCTGCACAGTGGAGGTAAGTATGACATGTTTGTTATTTAAAAAAAAAAATAGCTTTGGTGCCACTTTAATCAGTTGTGCAGCTGTGCTGATGTGCTAACAATGAATATGCTGATAGAAGGTGATAACAGACTGCTAGAGTAATGAGCTCAGCATTGTGCTGTTTCCTTTTTTCACTGTTCAGTCACATGCTGGGGGGAGGATCAAGACCTGTAAATGTTACTTAACTGAAGCAGAAAAATAGCAGGTTCTGACCTTGCCTGTGCTTTGTGGAAGGGCTGTGTAATTTCAGAACTGGTTGGACACGAATACAAATCCTTTGTCGTCAAGCAGCTCTCGTATATGCCTTAAATCTATGTATTTAGCTTTTTGCCTGGAATTCAGTAGTAAAGTATAACTAAAAACAAAATCGTATTTAGTTTTGGATAGAGTGGAGAAGGATTAGAACACCTGTTAGTTTCTCCTGGTGTCTGTGCGCCCGCTAGGGAGATTCACCCTCTTTATTTGTCCTGTTTACCATTATCATCGAAAGTAAAAGTAAAAGAGAATCACAAATTTTGGGTTGACACTAGAAAAGTAATTGAGGCTAATCTTCCAAGGGACAATAGTTCTGGTGACCCCAGTGACATCACGGAAATCACTCACTTTGGAGGGATTTCCCTTATTTCCTGTTTTTGACAGGAAGTGAAGGGAAATCAGAAGTGAATGGGACACAGATGGCAAAAAAACTGACAGGGGTTATAGACCTCTCTTACGCTATCCAAAATGAAAAAAAAATGCCTTTAGTTCTACTTTAAACATTGTGGTTTCTACCATGCTTGAAGTACATGATAAAAATGTAGAAGTCTATGATAAGCCTTAGGTACACACGTGACTGTAAACCAGAAGAACAACAACATAAAAGAGTGCGTGGAGGTTAGTGTAATTTGGGATTTTCAGTATAAATCACACTCAGTTCTCTACCCTATTTAGAATTATACAATAAACATGTATTTTGTTTTTTTTCTTTTATAGTTATATTTTATATTTTAAAACCGTTAACCATTTAAAAATATTAAAAAATAAGGTGACTGCTATTACCTTTGGTAGGCACCTCTTCAACTACTTTAACCTCCAGGTATGGCAATATGATTATGTCAGATTTTTGCGTCTCAAACTGGTACAATTATTTTGCATAGAAATTTGGCATTTTATATTGTAGGCCTGTAATTCTTAGCAATAACACACTTAAATCTGTCCAAACAAGAGTCTAGTAGATATCCCGGGTATGATAAAGTTTAAAACAAAAAATCATAAATTATAATATAATAAATAAATATAAATAATTATAAAAAATAATAATATAATAATAATAAAATGAATTTCACCACGATTCACTATCGCTCAATTCTGCAAGTGTTCTAATTTACTATCGCTGTTTTCTAGCTGGTCTAAAACCACTTTTGACGTAAAGGGACACTTTTTGGTTGCTATGGATAATCTCCACTTTCCAGGCAGAAAGAACAGTATATATCATATAAAACTGCATGCAGGGCACTTGACAAAGCACTAGAGACAAAAGGGATGTGAAATAATTTCATACAGTACTGTAATCTGTAACATTACAGTACTGTATGTGTTATGATTTTTACATTTTTTTAATTTGCCATCGGGCTCCGCCCCGTGCGTCGCAGCACTCGCATGGGACGGAGCCCGGCACACAGAGGCTTCGGGAGGAGGACAGAGCCCGGGGACACAGTGAGGGGACATCGCAGGATCCTGGGGACAAGGTAAGTATACAGCTCCAGGATCCTGCAATGCAATCCCGAGTGTGGATCGGGATTACCGCTAATGGTACTGAAATTTAACCCCGAGCCACACTCAGGAATACCGCCAGGGAGGTTAACTGTCCTTATTATCTTTCAAGGAGCTCCTATTGTACAGAGGTATGGACTAACCCTTAACCTCCCTGGTGGTATTCCCAAGTGTGGCTCGAGGGTGAATTTTTAGTACCTAGAGTGGTAACCCCCCGAGCCACACTCTGGACTGCATCTCAGTATCCTGGTACAGGTAAATTCGTCACCATACACTGAAAGTGACAACAGCGATGATTCTGCGACTGAGCAAATTTTAGTGTTTTCGATTTGATTACATTATTGAATAAAATGTATTAGTATTATTATATTATTATTTTTATAATTATTTATAGTTATTTATTATATTATCATTTGTGATTTCGTGTTTCAACCTTTATCATACCCGAGATGTCTACTGGACCCTTGTTTGGACAGATTTAAGTGAGTTATTCCTAAGAATTACAGGCCTACAATATAAAGCGCCAAATTTCCATGCAAAACAATGTACTGCTTTGACATTCAAAAAAAAAAAAAAAAATGACATAATCATACCGCCAGGGAGGTTAAACCAGCCATGGATGAATGGATCAATAATTTTGATTCATCTATGGGCAGGCTGGCTGTACAGAAGTTGATGTCTCCATTGACTTCTGTACAACAAACCTGTTGGAAAATGAAAATGGTTGCTTAATCAGTGCCGCCGGCTATAGTGTATTCTGACGACGGGGAAGCCTACCAGTTATCAAAATACAATAGATCTGCAGGAGGGATTCCCGCTGGTTGGACGAGAAAAAAAATTATCATGTATGGCCTGCCTAAGGGTAGGCCAAAGTAATTAATGGTGATCATAACAAACTGCAACTAGGGGTAGAAGAGTTAACATAAGTGGCTTTTCTGGCTAGAAAAGGTAACAGGCACTGTGTACTATATAAATAACAGAAAATTATGTATAAATGTTCAATATGCTTGCTGTTAAAGCACAAGTGTGAATTACACAATTTCTGTTTTATTATACAGAGAATTATAAGAGGTTTTTTTACCTTATTTTTTTACATTGAGCTAGTAGAAAAGGTGAGTTATGTGAGCAAACCATTTTAACCCAAGCCTAACATGTTAAGACCAATATGAATTCATTTCACTGAATGTCAGCTAATAAAGCTTTGGGGCTTTAATTATCCACAGCTTAATAAAAGCCCTAATCTGTATTAAATGAAATCCTTCAATAAATCACATGGAAACAATGTGTAAGTAATAATCAACAAGCCTTGTTACAAAAGCCTGCTGTGGCAACAGTACTGGAATGTACTGTGTAATCAGATTCCACAAGGTTTAAGAAACACAGCCTGTTATCTAACAAGTGCTACACTACACAATCGGCGAGCTTGCTTGCAGACAGCACTCTGATTCTTAATCAAGGTCATTTTTTACCTCGGGAAGGTCAGCAGCTTTCAAATGGTTTTTAAAGTTGAACTCCAGGGACCAAAACCATGAAACTTTGCTGTGGGTCCATCTCCCCACTACAAAGATTAACTGCTCATTTTGCCAAGGAGATGATAAATAGAGAGATATACTTACCCTATTCTTGTTACCATCTGACCTTCTCCTCTTGCGACCTATCCCCCAAAGTCTCTTCTCTTCGCCGCATGACCAGTCACAGTTTTCTGGTGACCATACAATGCAGGACCAGCAGTCACCTTATTCGCTTTATTTAACAACCCCTAGGAAAATTAGTAGATAACCCTTGTAGTGGGGACTGGAGTGGGAGACTCACCACAAGGTAAATACATTTCTTCCCAGGGCGGATGGATAATAAGTAATATATACATTATGCAACACAAATGTAACACATAACACTTCAAGCCTTGTGCCCTCCTTGACCCATTTGATTGCTCCCTACCATGAAATTAGATCTACTTTGGGTAAAAGTGTATTGTATTTGAATTGTCAAGCATGCATAACATAACAGGTCCTGTCAGCTTATACACATGTTTGATATCAATTATTTTAATTGCATATATTACTGATTAGTTACCAGGTTTGAATAAACCTTAAAGTCTTGTAATATGCAAAGGTCTACCAGAAATGTTCAAAAGATGTTAATCTTTATAGTGACAAACATTGTTCCCATAATATTACATTTGACATCTAAGAACGTACCTGGGTTCAGTTTGTGGGAGGTTTGCTGTACTGTGATGACATTTTAAATGTAAATCCACCCCCCCAAAGTCAAATTTTTTTAATCAGTTCTGGCCATTTCCAAGGCTATTAGGCAAGGGATTGTCAAACACCATTTAGCTGAAAGTGAATAATCAAAAATGCCCAATTCCTTTAAATAACATATTTGGGAGGCTGCTGTAAACCAGCCTGTGAAGTGGTGCACCTGTACAATGTATACAATGCATTACAGCAAAAGTGATATTTATAAAGAAAACAATATATACAAATTCAACTGCTGGTGACAAGACACCTGTCTGCTTAGTATTCTTTGTGGAAAAACTTGGGCAATCTTTGAAGGACCTCCTTGCTGTTAAAATAGAGGAAAAAGCCAGCAGGAAAATGTAAATTACTGGCAAAAGTTTTTTTTTTTCTGCAATGTCCCTTTTGCTGTAGTACATCCAAAAATATAATGAGGTCCCTTCACAAATTATGCCAGAATCCATAGGGATTTTTTTTTTTAGGGATTTTCACAGGGAACCCCACGCTGAAAAAAAAAGGCACAGGCTTCCCTCTCAAAATCCATATCAGACCCCACAGGACTGTGAAGTGTTAGCCCATGCAAAATGCAGAAAAAAATGATTTGGTAGTAATAAAATGTATCACTTCCTCCTGTAGCCAAAGGTTTAGCACAGCAGATGGCGAACACCCTATTTAATTCACACATTCTCAGAATGTTGAAAAGGGCAAAGTTTGGACCAAATTCTACTTTTGTCCAAACCAGAAGCTCATGCCTGCTGATAACTAGTTCATGTAGATATTTTTTGTAAAATGCCTCAGATATTCCATATTTCCTATATGTTTTAAAGCCAGTCCGGGCCAAATTTTTTTGTGACCTTGTAGTGAGCTTTAGTCAGATTAGCTGTGTGTCTGTTAGCATTCTCTACGCATAAAGTGTATCATCTTAGCCACTTGCTGTGTTAGTGTTCTCCAGCAGGTTGCTGGAGATATCATTTTGTGTTGAGAATGTTTAATACATGGCTAGAAGCACAGCAAAAGAAGACAAATTAATTAGGATTTTTTTTTAACACTATTGATTACCACAATCAAACAAAAGCACAGTGGACAGTACATAATTGACCACTTCATTTCATTCATTTTAAGCTGACATTTGCTAAAAACTTATGAATGTTTGATTGCAACAATATTTATTATGAATACAATCATAAACACTTAAAGTAATTAATTGAATGAATCATGCAAATGATAAAAAGTAGTCCCAAAATGTTGGCCCTTTAGTAAAGAGTCATGTTGTAAAGGATTTGGGTGGTAGGGAATTCAACAAAGCTGCCATTCACATTGGTATTATATGCGCTGAAGCATTTTTAGGTATAAAAGGTATAAAAGCAGATGATTCAAGCTGATAGTATTCAACCAAAACATACACATTAAGTAGGGTACATTGGCATGACTTGAACAGCAGTAATGATCATGACATCACATTCACCACCCTTGAAAAAGTAATGCATGGCATTCTATGAATGGTGGTAATGCCAGCTCAGTGCAGGACCCCGAGATTGCATATATCACTTTAGTAGCACAGAATACTACAGTGAGTGTCAGCTTCCCCAGCAGTCCCTACAGTATAGAATATGCAAACTGGACCAAACTGGATCAATGTAAGTATGCAATAAAGATCATATCTGGCATTCATCTTTAACATTTTACCCGACCCCTCAGTGAAGCCCAGAATAATTACACTAAAGATTAAAGGATGTACCGCAATTAAACTGTCCAGTGGAAAAAGCACAGTGGACAGTAGATAATATATGATTTTTTTCCATTCATTTTGTCGCCACATAGAGTTTGCAGCGATTGTCCAGCTACCACTGTACATGTACCCACTCTCCCAATGTATTCCTATGGCTTGGTCCATACATCTTTGAATGGCTGGGGGCAGTATCCTTCCCTTAATATCCAAATGTATGCTAACATTTTGTGACTAAACCTGCCCCATGTTGGTAAAGTGAGCAGAATGAGACCTGAATCTAAAATTTACACCACAACAAATGTACACAAACTCCCTAGCTGCTACTGAAAATGTAAGTGAGGTGAGTAGTGTTTGGCCTGCTAGCTATTGAGGCATTCAAAAAGAAGTGGTACGCCTTACAGTTTGGAAATAGCTTTCATAAGAAAATTTGTACTGTGCTCATGTAGAGTAATACAATGGGGTTGGTTTACTAAAGGCAACTAGACTGTGCACATTGGAAAGTGCAGTTGTACTCTGCAAGAGCAGTTGCTCCAAAGCTTAGTAAAAGAGCAGAAGCTCTGTTGACTTCCATCCTTCAATCACTTGCAAGCAAAAATGCAGTATTTTTCATTTTGTTTGCACATGGTTGGATATTCTTTGCAAAGTGAAGCTTTCCCGCGTCTCGGTTCAGCTGCTGTGAGAAAAGGATATCTCTGCAAAAATCTAAAAGTTACCAGAGACATAGCTTACATAGGGCTATGGACTCCCAGTGGGACAGCACTAAGGGGTTGATTTATTAAAAACAAATAAACTTTGTACTTTGCAAAATGCAGTTGCACTCTGAAAGAACAGTTGCTCCAGAGCTTAGTAAATGAGCAGAAGCGCTGCTGACTTCATCATTCAACCAAGTGCAAGGGAAAATGCTGTTTTTTTATTTTCCTTGCATGTGATTGGATATTCTTTGCAAAGTGAAGCTTTACCTCATTTACTAAGCTTTGGAGCAACTGCACTTGCAGAGTGTAACTGCACTTTGCAACGTGCACAGTCTATTTGCCTTTAGTAAATCAACCCCTAAATGTCTGCACTCTCATGTTGAGCCATGTGATTTTTCATACCCAGAGGTGCCTGGTATTTCTTTTTGAGCTGAACAGAGTAGCAGGGAAAGTAAGTAATAGTAAGAATATTCTGGGGAGAGGGATTAAAGCAAGCCTGTTGCTTTCCCCCTAATGGGAAAAAACATAGGTTTACTTTAGGGGAACTCTCACAAAAACAATTTCTTTAGGCCTCAATGTTCTAGACAAGTCTATGTCCTTTAGTGGTTATACATATATAATAAATAATAATTTGCAGAGCTGATGCTCTTATGCTACTGCACCTTTAACTCACTTGGGCTTTAAACTTCACTTTTATTTCATATAATTAAAATATTATAACTATGTATAACCTTACTACCCCCAAATCTCAATTATCTCTGTTCCTATAGAGAATTGACAGGAGTATCAATCATTTATAACTGTTGAAGGTCTTAATATTTGGATGCATTGTCTGCGTAGTATCATTCTTTCTCATAGGATATTGCTATCTCCCCTAGGAATCACTAGTCTACTGTTTAGCCAATGCATCAATATCCCCTCTGGTCCTTTAATATATCTACACATCACTGTCTAATCAATGTCAGTTGTAAACAGCAATAAACTATAACTTATAGTCTAATAATTGTTTTTTTAAGTTATACACTTGTAGTGAAGTCTCAGGTCAAAGTGGGTTAGATGAGTGGTGGCATAAAAGCATTGCTTAGGCAATTACTAATCATTTGCTTTAAGGAAAGAATTGACCTCTGATCTTTGAATGCTTGCATGATCAGTTCCTTTGTTCTAATAGTAATACCTCTCCTGAGATAATGCATATTTTGGATCGTGAATAAAAAGCTCATTTATTAGAAAACCTATGATAGTATGCAACAATCTTCTCTAATTTGTAATGAACTCAGATTGCAACTTTCGGCATTACAGTATGAATATTCCATGTTATACCTAATATCTAGGCTAGAATGGCTGCTTGACAAAAAAAAAGCAGATTTAACCACGTCTTGTTTACAAGTTAATATCAGTATTGTTTGCTAGAAAATTACCTAGAACTCCCAAACATTATATATATTTTTTTAGCAAAGACTCTGGAGAATAAAATGGGGGTCATTGCAATATTTTATGTCACACGGTATCTGCGTAGCGGTCTTTCAAACACAATTTAAAAAAAATAAATACACTTCACTGAATTAAAAAAAATGAAACAGTAAAGTTAGCCCAATTTATTTGTATATTGTGAAAGATGATGTTACGTAGAGTAAATAGATACCTGGTGGAATGGCGACAAACTACGGTACTTAAATATCTCCATAGGCGACGCTTTAAACATAAACGGTTACCAGTTTAAAGTTGCAGAAGAGGTCTTTTGCTAGAATTATCTAAAAGACCCCACATCTCTCCTTTGCACTTAAAAGTATTCAAAATGCCAAAATTTGAATACTAGGGACTTTTTTAAATCGGCGCCATTGGCAATTTGAGTCAGGAAATTAAAAAAAAAGAACAGGAAAAAATCCAGTTCGCCTAAGCATTATATTTCAGGTAAAGGTGGAGTGTCCCTCCATGGGGACATCAATCATCCACTTGATTCATTCACCCCTAGGTACTCCCAATGATCCAGCTGCATGCTTCATAACATAAAATGAATAAAAAAAGAATAAAAAAATGTGGCCTACTACTTTAGGGGTTTCATTTTTTTATAAAGCAGGTAAAGCAATAAAATATTAGACTTGTGCGCAACTGAAAATGTAGTTTCATTGCGTTTTCATTCGTAAAATACATAATTTCATTCCGTTATATTCGTTATGTTACGTTAATTCATTTTTGGATAATTTGTTACTTCTGTAGAGTGTTGATATTCGTTATACCGAATCGATTCGTTTTGTATGTATATCAATTTGATTCTATATTTATGTATGTATATATATTCGTGATAACGATTCGTAGCTTGGAAAGTCGTTTGTTTATTGAATCCATTAACACACACAATGACAATATCTCTTCTCCTCTGCTCAAATACAATACAACACCCTTGAATGCACATGCACAAAATGCATTTTGCCAGTAATCCAATCTCCAGCACAAAATTAATCAGCTGATTGGACTGTAAGTGCCGATTCACACAGGGGCGGCTTCAAAATCGTCCGACTATGAAGCTGCCCTGAACAGAGTGACTTCAGCGTGGCTTTCAAAACTACTTCTGTATAGAAGTCAATGCAAGCTGATCCGAACTCGCCCCAAAGTAGTACAGGAACCTTTTTCTAAGTCGGAGTGACTTGAGTCGCTCCTATTAGAACGGTTCCATTACAATGCATGGAGTGCGACTTGTCTGGTGGCATTTTTTCTTTCTTCAGACATTCGGATACCGCCAAATGTCCAAAAGATGCAAAATTCGGCCGAATTTCGATTTGTTTTGAAACAAGTTGCACATGTCTATAAAATATTACTATCACTTATACTTATTGATTCATGTGTATTACCTTTATTTTTTAAAGGGCAAATTTACTTCATAGTTCCCCCCACCCCCCTCAGAATAGCCTACATAGCTAAATACTTACATTCAGCCCTGCTTTCAAGATCTTCACTGTGCGACCCTGCCTGGCATTGCACAGCCTTTGCAGAATAAACCCCCGGTTCCATCCTAAGCCTTCTATGCTCTCTCCATTCATTCCTATGACTGACTAGTGTTGTATTTATGGTGACCCTGGCAATCCAGAAGAGTAAAAATAGATAGGATGAGTGTCACATAAGTGTAGCAGGTTTGGGACGTGGTGGGGGCTTTGCTGGGCACAGTGAAGATTCCTGGAGTAGGATTAAGGGCCCATTCACACTATGTGCAATTACCTGTGTTTTTCCTTACTGGATAAATGCAGGTAACCGCAATGAAACCAAGAAAACAATATGTGTTTTCTATGTGTTATGTGCACACTAAAAATGATATATAGTTTATATGCTTGTTTGTTTGTTTTTTTATTAGAAAGTGGAAACAGAGCCACACATCATAGTCTTTATTCAGTGTAGCTGGTTTCCAAAACAGCCCTGCCTTAGGCCATGCCCCACTGGTGCATTTTTGTTTCAATATTTTTATTAAGGTTTCAAGAATTATAACTAGCCATGGTTTTCCCACGCAGGAGTGACATCGAACAGGCATGTAAAGAAACAGCGTATGAACGCATAATGAGTAACATAACAGTAAACTGTTACCAGGACCATAAGCCTCTATTCATACCTGGGCATTCCAGAATTGCGGGCGATTCTGGCCGTGAATCCAAAATCGCAGAGAAACGCGGGACGCATTTGCAATGCCATTACTTCTAATGGCACCCCAATTGGGGTGCGATTTTGCCATGGTTGTCACGTGATAAATCACTTTGCAATTGCGGCAAATTCTTTTTGAGTGGCAAAATCACACAGCGATTGGGGTACCATTAGAAGTAAGATTTCAGAATGCCCAGGTGTGAATGGAGCCTAAAGGACCAGGTTAAAAATTAGGCAGCTATCACAGGCTTGATTACTCTGTTCCCTGGAGGACAGCAATCTACATCGATAGCCTCCATATCAGTAATGAAGGGAAAAGGGAGGAAGCAGAGAAAGAGAAAAAAAAGAGAGAGAAAGAAGAGAGAAGAGGAGAAGGGGCCCAAGAGAGGGTCCTCTGGTGCATTTCACCCCGATTAGGCTTACTAGTAGAATATATATTGGGGTAAAACGCATCACGGGGTGCAGCCTAATTCAACTACTGTGTTTTGGAAGCCAGCTACACTGAATATAGCCTATGGTGTGCAGCTCTGCTTTCAAATTTTGCTACACATGCTGAGTGAGACGAGCTCTTGATAGCTGGCACCAGATGTAGTAACAGGACCTGAGGAGTCATTTTAGTGCTGGTTCACACTATGCGGTGCAGGGACTGCATGTTATTTTGAACAGGATTCGCACTGCATTTGTGTCCAAATCACATGTGATTCTTCAGCAGTGCGATGTGAGCCATTACTCTGTATGGCTCAAATTGCACAGAATCCACAACAAAAATGCGCAGCATCTTTTTTGGCCGCATAGAATCTGATCACATAGGTGTTCACACCCATGTGATCTGATTCTGCAAATCAGACTGCGTTTTGCAAACCAATTTTGGGGTGTCATTAACTCAGCATACACACCCTCAGCGCTTCGCATGAACGCGGGTGCAGATTGGATGCGGTGCGGAATCCGCACAGAATTAGTAGCAAATTTGCACAGCATCAGTGGAAACCGGCACTCACAAGGCTTTGAGTGGTGCAGTTTATTGTTGGACCTTTACATGTTTGCATTTTTTCTGCCAGTCAGGCACAAAAACACGCACAAATGAGAGAGGAAACATGCTTTTGAAAAAAAAGAACTATGCAGAAAAACTCACATAAATGTGCACACAAACATGCAGGGATGCACATAAACATGTGTAGAAACGCATGTAACTGCAGGCCAACAGAAAAGTGTTTTTATAGCTTTTTTATGTGCATTATAGTGGTAAGGGTTTCTAAAGGTAAGTATTTAGATACAGTATGTTGGAAGCACCGAGGGAGTGGGGTTAAACTTTAACCTTCACTAATTGTAAAGATGACCTTTAACCACTTGCTGACCGCCCTGTAGCAGTTTTACTGCTACAGTGTGGCAGCTGTGCGCCAGATCACCTATATATACGTGATCCGGCTCTTCCGGGTAGCGGATGCGAATGTGTGCCACGGTTGGCTTGCTCCCACTGTGATTATGCAAGGGGGAGCCAATCAGTGGGTACTGCAGACTTGATGTCCGCCGGCACCTGCCGATCATCCTGCAGAGACACAGAACAGTGGTCTGCCTATGTAAACATGGCAGATCACCGTTCTGACAAGAGGGAAGGCATGGATCATGTGCCTCTGCAAAGCAGGGACTAGGATCCATGTCTTTCCCTTGTAAAAGCACCTCCCACACTGTACAAGGACACAGGCTAGGCACACATTTAACCCTTTCATAACCCCTGATGTTAACCCCTTCCCAGCCAGTGTCATTAGTACAGTGAGAGTGCATAATTTTTAGCACTGATCACTGTATTAGTGTCACTGGTCCCCAAAAAGTGTCAAAAGTGTCCGAATGTCCGCCGCAATATCACCGTCCTGCTATAAGTCGCTGATCACCGCCATTACTAGTAAAAAAATAAATAAATAAAAATGAATAAAAATATCCCATAGTTTGTAGACGCTATAACTTTTGCACAAAAGAATCAATATATGCTTATCTGGGTTTTTTTTTACCAAAAATATTGTATGTAGCAGAATACATATTGGCCTAAATTTATGAAGAAATCATATTTTTTTCAATTTTTTTTTTCTTGGATATGTGTTATAGCAGAAAGTAAAAAATATTGTTTTTCTTTTGAATTGTCTGTCTTTTTTTGTTCCTAATGCAAAAAAAACCCCAAAAACGCAGAGGTGATCAAATACCACCAAAAGAAAGCCCTATTTGTGGGAAAAAAAGAATATAATTTTTATTTGCACAGTGGTGTAGTGGTTAGCACTTTCACCTAGCAGCAAAAAGGGTCGCTGGTTCGAATCCCAACCACGACACTACCTGCCTGGAGTTTGCATGTTCTCCCTGTGCCTGCGTGGGTTTCCTCCGGGTACTCCGGTTTCCTCCCACACTCTAAAGATATGCTGGTAGGTTAATCGGACCCTGTCTAAATTGTCCCTAGTATGTATGGATGTGAGTTAGGGACCTTAGGCTGTAAGCTCCTTAAGGGAAGGGACTAATGTGAATGCACAACATATATGTAAAGCTCTGCGTAAATTGACGGCGCTATATAAGTACCTGAAATAAATAAATTGGGTACAGCGCCGCACGACCACGCAATTGTCAGTTAAAGTAAACGCAGTGCTGTATTGCAAAAAATGGCCTGGTCATGAAGTGGGGTAAATCTTCTGGAGCTGAAGTAGTTAAAGCCCAACTCCAGCAACAGCTTTTTTTTTTTTGGGGGGATAAAGTTGAAAAGCAACAGTTTTCAAAAGCTATACGTGTTAAGTTTGGAAAGATTTTTGTGTCAGATTTGAAAAGATGTTGAGGATATTTCTAAATCACGTTCTGTACAGTTTTTTTGGATGTTAATACCTATGAAATAGACAGGAGATGAGTGATTCTCCCTTATTTTGTTTCTGATTGACACCCATCAAATAAGGAACCAGACATCAATATAACGTTTTTGGCTCTTAGCATGTCTGCTGTCATCTAACATCCTATTCTTTCAAATCAATGACTATACCTACGGAAGTTTCTAGTATAAGCAGACAATTCAATCAGATCCTCTGGTGCTTAGCATTTGAATGTTTTCAATATCTGTGCCGTTTTCATGTACTTGTCTTTTAAGCACTGCCAGTGAAGAGCAGCAATGTTAGTGGTTTGCAGCACTGTGTACGACGTAAAGTACCCCAACTGGTCTGCTGTAAACACACTGGATTCATTCTTTGCAGATTAACAATACTCTTGTGTGTGCAGATTCCTCAGCGCTTTAGCACACTGTGCCTTTTGAAGAATTTGCTTTTTACAGCTAAGCTTTCAGAGGCCAGTACACCTTATCACACTTTCACATGCTTTCATTCTGGACCAAAAAAAAAAAAAGCAGCCTGTCAGGGCTTGTGCCAGTTAAATCCAAGCTCTCAGGGGATTTTTAGTTATTTTTTTGGCGTCAGATTAGATGTTCAAATCATGCAGTGTACTTGGGGTCTGCCGTGAATGTCTGTGGAACTTTTAATGAGGCTAATCCCACAGCAGTACATTCCAAGTAGCTAATGGGCTCAGGTGCAGTGCAGAGTCTGCCATCAGTTCAGCAAGAATGGAGTGGCTTGTGCGGTGGGCGGTCACGTTATTTGAATAACGGTCAGCAACAAAGTACCATGGAGGACACACACTTCAGAGGACTGACTGACTTTGGTGCTGACGGTGCTTGCAACTCAGGTAAAAATTTTCTTTTTTTTTTTTCAACACTAACTCTTGCTAAACAGAATGTTGTCCTTCGGCTACAGAATAATAGATTCAATTTAACACAAAACTGTAAAAATGATTTATTTAAGCAGCAAAAAAGAAAAAACTGTAAAATACTGAAAAATGAAATTTAAAATAATCACCTAAATTTACCATGATTTAGTTTACTATTAAGGCTACTTAACATACCTTTACACCTTACATACCACCTAAGGGTGATTTACTATAGGAGTGGTGACTGTTCACTGACTACGCATGCTCTTTTAGTAAATAAAACTCTAAAATACTGAACATTTTAATTTAAAATGATCACTTAACTCTACAGCTACTTAACATACCTTTTACACCTTACATGCCCACTAAGGGTAATTTACTATAGGACTGGTGAATGTTCACTGAAGAATATGAATGCTCACTTAGTAAATACAATTCTAAAATACTAAACATTTTTATTTAAAATGATCACTTAACTTTACAGTGATTTAGTTTACTATTGAGTCTACTTAAGATACCTTTACACCTTACATAGCCACTAAGGGTGATTTACTATAGGAGTGGTGAATGTTCCCTGAACAATACCAATGCTCTTTTAGTAAATTCGACTCTAAAATACTGAAAATTGTATTTTAAAATGATCACTTTAACTTTACAGTGATTTAGTTTACTAACAAAGCTACTTAACATACCTTTACAACTTACATGCCCACTATGGGTGATTTACTATAGGAGTGATGAATGTTCACTGAACAATATGAATGCTCTTTTAGTAAAAAAAGCCTCTAAAATACTAACAAAAGTAATTTAAAATAATCACTTAACTTTACAGTGATTTAGATTACTAATGAAGATACTTAACATACCTTTACACCTTATATACCCACTAAGGGTGATTTACTATAGGAGTGGTGAATGTTCACTGAACAATATGTATGCTCTCTAAGTAAAAAAAAAAAAACCTCTAAAATACTAAAAAATGTAATTTAAAATGATCACTTAACTTTACAGTGATTTTGTTTACAAATGAAACTACTTAACATACCTTTACACTTTACATACCCACTAAGGGTGTATTTACTATAGGAATGGTGAATGTTCACGGAACAATATGAATGCTCTCTTATTAAATAAAACTCTAATATACTGAAAAATGTAATTTAAATGATCACTTAACTTTAAAGTGATTTTGTTTACAAATGAAACTACTTAACATACCTTTACTCCTTACATACCCACTAAGGGTGTATTTACTATAGGAATGGTGAATGTTCACGGAACAATATGAATGCTCTCTTAGTAAATAAAACTCTAAAATACTGAAAAATTTAATTTAAAATGATCACTTAACTTTACAGTGATTTAGTTTACTATTGAGGCTACTTAAGATACCTTTACACCTTACATACCCACTAAGGGTAATTTACTATAGGAGTGGTGAATGTTCACTTAACAATTGCAATATGAGTGCTCTCTTAAGCTGGCCACACTTTATACAATTTTCTTGTTCAAATTTATTTAGATTTACCTTCAACTATGTAGTGTAAGGGCCTGCCTGATTTGCATACAAATTGAAAGTGTTTTGGTTTGACCTCATATTATATGGTTTTTGGAAATCTAAAAATAATATGTATAATGTATGGCCAGCCTTAGTAAATACGGTGAAGCTCTGTTTACTGTAAATGTCCAATCATGTACAAGTGACTTATTGAAAAAACAAAAAACAAAAGAAGATATTTCCTTGCATAGGATTGGTTGATTGCAATGAGCCCAGCTTCCTCTAGTAGATAAACCCCATTGTCTGATGCTAACCATTCTGACAAAGTCAAAATACAATTAGGTATTATATGAGACACAATTGTATTGTAAAGGATAACCTTGCATATTAAAAAAAGGCATGTCTAAAATTTGGGATAAAGTTTTACTGTATACGAAAAATTGCTCCTAATGTAGGTGCATGGATTTGCACAGCATCACAGTTCACAGTCTTTACTGCAATAATGAAAATCTATTTAACTACAATGGAATGTTTAGGTAGGCCCTCCCGCTGTGGACCTGTAAATTTGTTAACCTGTAGATGAAAATGTCACTTTGTATGGCCAACTAATAATATTTATACAATAACAATTATTAGATGTTCTTAAAGCATGATGGTGTAGAATCATGTTAGAATTTATGTATCATATTTTAACATTCTAACTATTGTTAGAATATATACAACTTTTGGATGAATGAACTGTGTCAGGAATGCTCATACAAGAAGCAGCTTCAGCTATTTCTAAGCAGAAGTTACTTTCTGAACTTGATTTACTAAGGTCATGGTCACGTTCCCAGCGTTGGTAAAAAATGTTCACTCTCCCTCACCATCAAAATCATGCTCGCTTACTCTATGTCATCTATTTATGTATTTATGGTTATATACATATGCATTGGCAGGTGCATTGATTCTTGATCTGTGAGAAGAAACTTATCAATTTAATATAATAGTTCATGCTTAACCACTTCAATACTGGACATTTTCACCCCCTTTCTGCCCAAGCCAATTTTCAGCTCTCAGCGCTGTCACACTTTAAATTATAATTGCGCGGTCATACAACACTGTAAGAAAATGAAATTTTAATATTTTTTTTTCACACAAGTAGAGCTTTCTTTTGGTGGTATTTAATCACCACTGAGTTTTTTTATGTTTTGATAACTAAACTAAAAAAGACAAAAATTAATGGGGAAAAAAAGCATTTTTCTTAGTTTCTGTTTAAAAAAATTGCAAGTAAATAATCTTTCTTCATAAATTTAGGCCAAAACATATACTGCTACATTTCTTTGGTAAAAATAATCCAAATCAGTGTATGTTATTTAGTCTGTAAGAAAGTCCACAAACTGAGGTATATACATATGTGAAAATAGATCAGCCCTGATGTACTTATTTCCCGAGGGGACCGAAAATGGCAGGTCAGTACAAATACCGTGCCTCCAAAAAAATTACCCCTTTTTGTAAAGTAGACAGTGCAAGATAATTAGTATGAGGCATGGTTAGTTTTTTTAAGTTGTAATTTTGTTGTCACAATTTTTTTGAAAAAAGAATGTTTGTTTTTTTTACATGCTGTCACCAGTACAGTGCAGCGTCATCATATAACTGGTGTGGTGGTGATCAAGGTAATTGACTGGTGACAGTATGTAAAAAAAAAAAAAATACATTTTTTCTTTTTTAAGATTATTTTTCTACATACTGTGGCCAGAACAATACAGTGTTACTATAGTAACACTGTACTACTTTGAGGGAGGTGATCAGGATTTTTTTTTTTACACACTAAGATTTCTTATAACAAAGATAATCACTGTTATAAGAAACCATTTTTATGAATGAAATCCATTCATTTAGTTAGCTAATCACATGGTACAAATGGGCTGTGATTGGCCCTATCTGCACCATGTAATCACTATGACCAATCACAGAGATCAGGACAATAGTACACAATGAATGGTATGCATGCAATCCATTCATAGTGTACAAGTGCCATGTGATCTGCTGTGATTGGTCACAGCGATTACATGGTACAGGCATCGTTCCGGTACACTGATTATTCAGCAGGTGACAGGTAATGCCGCAGTGTCCGAGGCGTGATCCTGAGAGAATGTCATATGATGTCCACCCAGGATGGGAGAGATCCCACCTGGCCATCTGTCTATAGGGCAGGCAGGAGTGGGCTAAAGTGATTGTAAACCCCTATTTTTTTCAAATAATAAACATCTTGTACTTACCTGCTCTGTGCAATAGTTTTGCACAGTGATGCCCCAGTCGGCCTTTTCTGGGGTCCCCCACCGGCACTCCAGGCTCCTCCTCCTCCCTGACCGAGTGTCCACCCTAGCAAGCTGCTTGCTATAGGGGCACTCATGTAGGGTCACTTCCGAGGTGGGCTCTGTGTGTCCATAGACACATAGAGCCTGGCTCGGCCTCCCTCCCTCCTTATTGGCTGTGATTGACAGCAGTGGAAGCCAATGAGCCTTTAAAGAGAGATAGAGTGGAGAGAGCCGCTACTCTCATGCACATTGCTGGATCAAGATCAGGCTCAAGTAAGTATGGGGGTGAGCTGCACTCAGAAGGTTTTTATATATATAGTAAATAAATATGTAGAATATAAAATAAAAATTGTAAATAGTCGATGTATGTGTAAATGTACATATGTATACTTAGATAAATTCTTCCATTTACGGTCCTTCCATACAACTCAATTTCAGGATGCCTCTTTTACATACTGTATCCTTTAACCTTAGTAGGTGACTAGGCAATTCTATGCTTTGTATTTGTATTGTATTTTGTTCATTTCTGAAGCCATGTTGTGGATACTTTTCTTGTTTCTGGGTTGGTGAGGGTTCCTACTCACAGATTTCATTTTTATGGATTGAACTCTGAAAGGATGTAGTAAAACCTTAAAATAAAATTTTAAAATCCTTCATTTACTATTACTATTTTTTAACCTTATTTATTCAATTCATTTAGTCATTGCACTTGATATGAATGTTGAATGCTGCCTGATCCATGGATTTTAATAGAGCAAGATTATTCAACATGTGTGATAAGATTATTTCAGCATTGCTGATGAAAAGCTATCCCCTCATTTTAGGGGTTTTACCTTTCTTTCTGTGGCCATTTGATAAATAGGAGGGTTAGCCTTTACTAGAATGAGCAATACCTAGGATTCTCATAAGTAAAGCTTCAGTGTCTGTATTTCTTCAGGTGTAGCTGAGCCTTATGCCGCGTACACAAGATCGGAATTTTCTGACAACAAATGTTCAAAGTGAGCTTGTTGTTGGAAATTCTGACCGCGTGTAGACTCCATCGGACATTTTCTGTCAGAATTTCCGACTAAAAAAATTTGAGAGCTGGATCTCAAAATTTCCGACAACAAAATCCGTTGTCGTAAATTCCGAGCGTGTGTAGACAATTCCGATGCACAAAATTCCACGCATGCTCTGAATCAAGTACGAGACAGAAGCGCTCGGTCTGGTAAAACTAGCGTTGGAGATAGCACATTCGTCATGCTGCAAAGTTTTTAATCTTTTAATGCAGCGCATTCTCTTCTTCTTTATAATGCTAGAATAATGAAGTTGTTTTGCTGCTGATATTCACACAGGGTTCTGACAAACTGTTTTCTTTATTATTTCTCATGATCTCATGAATAATCTTTTTTTTTTTTTGTTGCCAGATCTCCAGAATAATGTTTATATTTTTTTTTTTATAGTGATCTACTTTTTTTTTGGTCAAGATCTCCTGATTGGTTGGTGTTGGTGTCCCTTATTAACTTGACATTGTATTTTTGAAATGTACCTGCCTACTCACAAACAAACTATCCTTTTTTAACTAAAACACATAGCCAAATATTTGTGATAAAAAAATAATCTGGTCCAGGACTCCGAGAGATCAGGAGCAGCAGCAGATGACATATATGTCCCGAGGCTGTGGCCTTACAACAGTCTGCGTCTTTTGCCAGACCAGACTGAACCCATGCCACCACTCTCTTCTCTTCCTTTCACGCTTGCTTCCACACTTGCTTCCAGGCTGTGGCTATGGTGTTGGAGTTGTGGCAGGAGGATGGTCCAACTCACACAGGTGGGTTTTGCTTGTGAGTTCGCCCCTCAACCCCTTATTTAGGGCTGGATAGATCACTTCCTCACAAATGTGGGGTTGGCCCACCTCCATTTCCTGCATTTTGCTGGCAGCCATGCAGGCATAGGCCTCTTGAATATTGGGGGTGGTCCTGAGGGCTGCAGTAGCCTCCAGAATCAAAGAAAGCGCTGACTCCTCCACGTTTCTCCCCTTTCTGGTACTTTTTGTTGGAAGGCAGAGGGGAGGAACCTGGCATTCGGTCAGGCTACTGGGCCCGGCCACCTCCTGGCTGCCACTTACCCCCGATAGAGAGGGAGATAGAGAGACAGATAGAGCTAACCTAAAAATGTTATACAACAAACACTTTGGTTTGTTCAAAAACCCTTTTCTAACGCACATGTGAATGTGCACAGAGTAAAATGTTTTATGCTCAAAAATGTGTGTCTTCTTCTTTCAATGCTCAATACCAGTTTTTGGAGTAAGTTGGTGTTTACATTGACAATGGGGGTTATTTAGTAAAGGTAAATCCACTTTGCACTATAAGTGCACTTTCAGTGCAGTTTCAGTGCAGTTTCAATGCAGTTTCATTTGCCTTTAGTAAATAACCCCCACAGTGCTCTAAAATTTGCCACAATCAGGTCATTTTCGGGACTCAAAACAATTAATAATTCATGGTGCTGAAAAGGATGTGTTTTTTAGCATTAATGCATTAAGTACATTAAAACAAAAACAAGGTGTGTGTGTAGCAGACCTACAACATAATAGTTAGCTGAAGAAGAGATTGTCACCTCATGTATCAAATAAATTACTTTTGCACTATTGAAGAAAATGGCCAAAAAGAAAAGCCCATTGGAGAACCTAGGAGACAGCTAAAAGAAACACAAGCAGTAAATCAAATGAAATATTATTTCAGTTTAAAATAAAAATGTATTTAAAAAATGTTTCTCAAACATTTGCTGGCATATCAATAGCCCCCCTACCCACAAAGTATTCCAGATATTTTTGACGGATTTTGCAGGCGCTTTGGGGGGACAAGCCAGGACGGCCAGCTTCAAGCGCCGTCAGGGTTGATTGATCTGGCAATCCGGCCTCAGGCCCAACTGAGACCACATAGTTCGAAGCATTTCTCCTTAAAAAGTTGTGCATAATGCAGCATGCAAGTACGATATGGTTTATTTTATATTCTGCCATGTGAATTGGCATCAGGAATAGGCGGAACCGGCTGGCCATTATGCCGAAAGCATTCTCCACCACTCTTCTGGCTAATTAAAAACCCTTTGGTCCGGAGTGAGGGTCCTCATGGGGAACGGCCACATCAGGTGTTCACCAAGCCCAAACACTTCATCAGCGACAAAGATGAATGGTAGACCAGCCATGTTGTCTTCTGCAGGTGGCAATCCCAAACTACCACTCTGGAGCTGTCGGTAGAACTCGGTCTGGATGATGACTCCACCATCCAATATCCAGCCATTCTTCCCCACGTCCACATAGAGAAACTCATATGTCGCCGACACCACCGCCAACATCACTATACTTTTAAACCCCTTATAGTTGTAATAGTATGACCTCGAGTTGGGGGGTGGCACAATGTGGACGTGTTTCCTACCAATTGCCCCTCCGCAGTTGGGAAAGTCCCACCGCTGGGCAAAGTGGGATGCCACAGTCTGCCATTCCTGTGGAAGTCAAACAAGAAAAAAAAATTTTGTACTTTTGCACATAACATTGCAAGCAGATTAGACACAAACATTTTTGGCCATCAGTATAACATTTATTTTAAGGAGTATTTAATGACAAAAATATAAGGCCCACTTATCAGATTCCTTACCCCCTCTGATGGCCCATTTAAAAATTTTAGGTGGGGGAGATGTTTTGGACAGGTAACCCTCTCCACTTCATTGAGAGCTGAATGCATACATAATGTGTGTTACTTCGGCCAGACCCTCCTTACTTACACTATTGGCAGCCCACTGGACAGGTAAGAAGTGTCATAATACAAAAATATAAATACACACCATACAAATTGAAGCACAGTTTTACATTCTGCAATTACCTATCAAGATAATAGGAGAACAAAACTTTAAACAGTACCATTTGTAAGTATTCAGACAGGCCCTTGCACTACATGCTTTGGTGAATTCATCTATAAATCTGACCACAAAAGAGGTAGGTATAATGTGTATGGGTTTGGTAGATAGAGGATTGGTATTGGTTGACTTAGCGGTTGGGGGGAGGGTTCCAAATGAGTTTGGAACCTAAAAAAAAAGCCGCTGGCGCTCTGCCTGAATTTAGGGACAAAAATAAAATTTTTACACATTTTAGGGGGTGTTTCGGGTAAAGCACTACAATGGAGCTGATAAAATAGGTGTGCATGGGCCCAGGATAGCATGCTGGGGAGGTTAGTGAAGGCAAATATGCATGAAGGACAAAAAAAGGAGCTTTAAAAACTTCCAGCATGCATGAGGACAAAGGGGATAACCACAGCATATTACAATCATGTTAATTATGGAATGATGAAATAAATACCATACATTAGCAAACATTAAATACATAGAATGTGATGTTAAAGGAGAAAACTTACCCTAATATAGTCCTTCTGCAGGACCTGAATGATGGCAGAACAGATCTCTGGAATAATGATCCCCAGAGCCTGGGGGGAGATGCCTGTCGATGAACTTGATGTCCTGCAGACTTCTCACCATCGCCAAGTACCGTAAGGTGGCAACTAGCCTTTGTTCCGGAATGATGGCTTGCCACATGCAGGTGTCCTGCTTCGTAATATAAGGGGACAGCAAAGCCAACAAACGGTGAAAAACGGGGTCCGTCATCCGGAGATAGTTCCTAAAATCATCAGGATTATTCTCACAGATCTGGCGCAACAAAGGCATGTGCGAGAATTGGTCACGCTGGAGTAACCAATTCTTCATCCATGAACTCCTCCCCGCCCTGTTCATGGACTGGGCTTGGGTCAAAGTAAGAACCCCAACACCAAGCCCCCACATAGCACGAACTCTACGATGAGTGAGTACCCACAACATGGCTAGAAAATGGTCGGCTGGTCAGAATGAACTAACAGAACACACTGAAAATCAGAAAGGCCTAAGAAGAGCGACCTGAAAATCAGAAACGAGCGGACAAGAACGCACTGAAAAACAGATACAAACTATAAAAGAACGCATTGAAAAACAGATATGAACTGACTACACGCACTGAAAACCAGATACGTACGCACAAACACAAACTGAAGAGCAGTAACGATCTGAAAAGCACAAGGCTGAAAAGCGCGAATCGTCTCTCACCAAACTTCTACTAACACGAGATTAGCAGTAGAAGCCCAAACGGTGGCGCACTGGCTATTGTACTTCCTTTTTCTAGTCCCGTCATACGTGTTGTACGTCAGCACGTTCTTACCGATCGGAATTTCAGAAAACATTTGCGCGACCGTGTGTATGCAAGACAAGTTTCAGCCATCGGAAATAAATCCATGGTTTGGTTGTTGAAAATTCTGATTGCCTGTATGCAGCATTAAAAAATATCCCAACAAAAGTTAAACCACTATTGCAGTGGCTGCCTGGAATTTCAGCTCAGTGTAGACGTCTGAGAAAAGCAAAGAGTTTTTTATACATGTTACCGATGTAGTGGCATTTTAATTTTTTTGACAACTTTTGAAAATCACAGCATCTGCAGAATTAGATTAAAAGATAATTTTAGTAGCATAAACATAAATATTGGCTTTTCCTCAAATTCATGAAAGAAAAATCTGCCAGTAGCTGCCAGAAAGGTGTCTTAGAAGAATAGCTAGATACACAAATGCATATATTAGGAGTAACTTAGGACTTAGAAATATTTTGATGTTGTAAGCTCCCCAGGCAAATATTCATATGCATGCCAGCAGAATATGGCATCATAAATATTCATAAATGTTCCTTTTATTTTTTATTGATTAGTTTATAACATTATTTCGTTTTTAAATTGAACTACATAAATTGCCATTTTTCAAATATATTCTGAAGAAAATAATTATATTGTTATTTATATTTTTAAGTGGGATGGTAGAAGATAAAACAATTAAATATTAAATGCTGATGTATTACTTTTTAGATCACTTTAAGCACAAATATCCAAACTTATATTATCTAGGACAATTAGGAATAATAGTAAAAAAAAAAAAAAAAAGATAAACGTTGTAAAATATTTGTATCCAAAACTAGTCCAAAACTAATGTTTGCTTAGTCCTGAGGGGAGATTGTATGTATGTTGAAATAGGCTATTAAAACCAAAAGGTTGTGTGTTCAGGTTTCATATTCACTTTTAAGTGAAGGTAAAGTATCCTTGCTGCATTGTTTGTAGTCCTGTATTAAATACTTTGTCCCTAATTTTTCAAGCTGCAATAAACAGTATGTAAGGCACCTTAACACTAAGCTGAAAAGGCTTTCATTTTATCATTCCATAAAGTGGAACTATGGGAAAAGTCTGTAAATTAAGTCTGTCATAAGCATAAAAGCAACGGTTTTTGTTTTTGAGTCCCCATTACCTGTTGATACTGCCAGTAGATCCATTATTTTTCCACTTCCTGTGACAAGATGACAATTCTGTTAATTTTGCTGTGAAATCATCCAGCAATGTTTTAAACCTGTGGACAGGGCAGTCTTTGATTAACTCCTGAATGTTGAAGGTAAAAATACACCTTAACGCCTCAACCCAGTTTTGCAACTTTGACATGTATTAATAAAACTGTACATATATTTGAAACTACTTAAAGTTATTGTAAGGTCTCATTTAAAAAAACAAAACAAAAAAAAAAAAACAAGCATGTTATACTATGCAGTTGGTTTTGCACAGAGCAGCCAGAATCCTCCTATTCTCTTTGCTGCTCCTGGCCCCTCCCTCCTATCAAGTGCCCCCACAGTCAGCAGCTTCTTATCGGGGCACCCGAGTCACAGCTCCATGTGTCCATTTAGACATGGAGCCCTGACCTGGCCCCGCTCTGCCCCCTCTCTCCCCTGACTGGCTGACTAACTTTGATGAAAGCCACGGGAGCCAATGGCGCTGCTGCTGTGTCTAAGCCAATCAGGAGGAATGTCCCGGGTGGCTTACACATTCGTGGACATCGCTGGATAGAAATGGGGCTCAGGTAAGTAATTAGGGGGGTGTTGGGGTGGCTGCTACACACAAAAGGTTTTTTTATCTTAATGCATAAAATGCATAAAGATAAAAAACCTTCTGCCTTTACAACTCCTTTAATGTATCTTGGTGAATTATACCTTGATTTGTTCAGGACACAGTGTACATTAATATGTTAGTAAATGTTATTAGTTTTTTTTTTTTTGTTATATTATAAAAAAGCTGGCCAAATATAACAATATATATTTTTTTTTATTTTAGCTGTTTATTTCTTGTTATTATAATAACCCACCATCAAAGAACAAGCCAAAATAAATTCTCCTACTCCCAATGCTCATGGTGATACCACATATGGGTAAATTATTTGTTGCGTGCACCCATAGTATAGCCCAGGAACAATAGTGCACATTTTTATTTTTATTTTTATTTCCTCCTACATAAACACACTAACACTTAATTTATAAAAATGTAATACTACCTAAAACATACTGACACTGACACCAACCCTGACACTTACATCAATCTATATGAAGCTCTGAACTAACTATTATATCTTTATTTTCATTTATGTTTCACAAAACCTTTTTTTTTAGTCATCCACTAGGGAGAAGATAAAGAGGCAATGCATATTTTCCTCCTTGCCAAGGAGAAACAGTAGAGAGGCAGGTTCCATTCACAGTGATTACTGTGATTGGCTATCATTAGACCCAATGTTGTCAATGACAGCTCAGTCTTGGTACTGGGATGAGCACACTTCCAGCACAAACACAGGTACACATATATATATACAGGCATACCCCACTTTTAAGTACACAATGGGGTTTATTTACTAAAGCTGTTAAGTGCAAAATCAGGCTCACTTCTGCATAGAAACCAATGAGCTTCCAGGTTTTATTACAAAAGCCTAATTGAACAAGCTGGGGTTAGAAGCTCATTGGTTTCTATGCAGAAGTGAGCCTGATTTTGCACTTTCCAGCTTTAGTAAATAAACCCCATTGTGTACTTAAAAGTGGGGTATGCCTGTATGTGGGCCACTTCTGTGATGCTGCATATATGTGTTACACAGATGGGGACAGGCTAACATGTAATTTGAAGTAAGAGACAATGAACTATGCCTAATTCCTGACTGTTTTAAGCAGTTAAAGCAAATTATTGTTAGTTTTTATTTCTTTTGGAAAAGAAGATTTAAACCATATGAACAAAAGCAGACCAGACACAGCTGCTGGTCCCAATTTGACAGATGTGTGGGTGGAGGAGTGTCCCTGAATGCACCTGTGCATCCCATGTGGGCAAAGATGGCATTTGCAGGGGTGTATGGATAAGTATGTCTGTGTGAATGAGACCCAAGAGTACTGTAGATGGATCCAAATAAATATTCAGCTGATGAAAATGTTTAAAATAATTTTGAAAGTTGTGATTTCTTTAAAAACATATAATTTTATACTCTAGAAATACTTTAACAATATCAAGGTAAAGTAATTAATTAATAGAGATTGTCAGAAGAATGTCATGTTATGCTTTAAACTTGGTAAAATCCTAGCTGAAAGTTCAATTTACATTAACTAAATACATTTCAGGTCCATCAAACCAAAGATATTCAATGTCCCATGGTTTTATTTGCTTAAAAAACAGCCATGGCCTGATTGGAACAGCCTGATTCCTGCCAGTAGCTGCAGAGTTGGACCCTTGTTGTCTGTGGGGAAGCCATGATCTCTTTGCAAAGATCCAACACACCCCCTGATAAGTCAGAGCTAGAGCTCTCTAAGCACCAGGGACCAGAGGTTTTGCTAATCCCAGTGCTATTGGTTTGGCTCAAGAGGGGGGAGTGTTATGCCCCGTACACATGATCAGACTTTCCGCCAACAAAACCATGGATTTTTGGTTGAAGGTTGTTGACTCAAACTTGTTTTGCATACACACGGTCACAATTCCGAACGTGGGAACGTGGTGACGTACAAGATGTACGACAAGCCGAGAAAAAGAAAGTTCAATAGCCAGTGTGGCTCCTTCTGCTTGATTCCGAGCATGCGTGAACTTTTGCGTGACGGACTTGTGTACACACAATCGGACTTTTCGCCAACAAAGCCTTGTTGGCGGAAAATTTGAAAACCTGATAGCAAACATTTGTTGGCGGAAAGTCCGACAACAAATGTTTGATGGAGCAAACACACAGTCGGACTTTCCGACAACAAGCTCACATCCAACATTTCCCGTCGGAAAATCCGACCGTGTGTACGCGGCATTAGACTTCTGCAATGATACCACTGCTCTCCTACAAAGAACAAGGGTCCACATTCTGGGGGATATTTACTAAAACTGGTTCACTCAGAATCTGGTGAAGCTGTGCATGGTAGCCAATCAGCTTTCAACTTCAGGTTGTTCAATTAAGCTTTGGAAATAAAATGCGGAAGCTGATTGGTTTCTTTGCAGAGCTGCACCAAATTTGAACTTTTGCACCGGACTTTGCACATTTGCACCAGACTTTGCCCCCCTCTGCAGCGAAAGGCAGGGGTCAGACGTTTCTACTTTGGCTGCAGTTGTTGTAGAAATAAAACAAACTGTAATGCTGCGTACACACGAGCGGAATTTCCGTCAGAAAAAACTTGGATGGTTTTTCCGACGGAATTCCACTCAAGCTTGCCTTGCATACACACGGTCACATAAAAGTTCTCTGAACTTTTGACCGTCAAGAACGTGGTAACGTACAACACTACGATGAGCCGAGAAAATGAAGTTCAATGCTTCCGAGCATGCGTTGAATTGTTTCCGAGCATGCGTGATTTTTTGCACGTCCGAATTGCATACAGCAGAACGCATTTTCGGATAGGAACTTTTTCCGACCTGCTCTCAATCTTTTGCTGGCGGGAATTCCGCCAGCAAAAGTCCGATGGAGCATACACACAGTCGCATTTTGCGACCAAAAGCTCTCATCGGTCTTTTGCTGGCCGAATTTCCGATCGTGAGTACGCGGCATAAGGCATTTAACACATTCTGTTATGATGCACCTGAAATGTGTTTGGCTGATTTAACTAAAGGCTCAGTTCAGCTTTATTTCCTACTAGAAGTATAATATTTGGGCTACTAGCGTGTTTCCGAGACAAACAACTAGTGGTTGTAAAAATAAAAAACTGTGGATATCAACAAAGCAAAGCATAGACATTTGGTCTGTATAGTCCTGAAATAACTAGCTAATAGCAGAGACTCAGTGACTCCTTGCACATTGTTATACAGGCTGGCATGTGCCCATTCTTGTCTATGCTGCAAGTTCATTCCCCTTACTTAAGCCACTCTTATCCCAGCTGTGATCATGCTGGATGAATCATATAGTATTGTTCTAAAATGTGTGCAAACATCTAGGAATTGTGATGAAAAGTCATAAAAGTTTAGCATGCTCTTACATGGCTGTACTTTTAAGTATTAAAGGATAGCAACAAACAGAATGTATAACCTACTTCCTGAAAGTTATCCTTGGTTTGTAAGGAGCTCCAAACAAAAGATACACTTGACTGATGAGCTGAACTTGAAAAAATGTGGCAAAACATTTATAGTGTAATAATGTTTGGGAAAATTGTAATACAAGTAATAATACCGGTGTGCACTACCAGTTATATGTAGCACACTGAATGCAACTGAAAAGCTTTTGTCTGGCCACAAAAAGGTCAATTTCAACCATTTAGTAATTGCATCAGACGAGCAAGATGTTGATCAAAGAGAAGCTGAGTTTGACAGAAAGGTTCTTGGAACCAGCGCTTGCTTGTTTCCTTTTTCTTAGGAAAAGATCGCAATCTATTCATCACTTTCACACTGAACATTGCGAAATGACTGGGAGACTGCTACAGTCAATCATTGCCGTGATTGTTTTCAGGACAAATAGAAATCAAAGTCATCTAAAAGACTTCAATGACTTATAAGCACAATTCTGTTTCTAGTTTATAACCATCTCTACCTAGAAAGGTATAACTTTTATATAGTAATATTCATCTAAATTTGAAGGAAATATTATTGCAAAATTAGCTTATGACATATACTTTACAGTTATTTCTTTTGAATCCCAGTGTCTATCCCAGAATCCTAATCCCAGTGGTCTATTTGCAACTTTTTTTTAACCAGTGCTCTATTTACAATTTTTTTCCTTTAGCTTTAATGTATAGAAATGTATGAATACGTTGACTGGTTGTCAACTTGCTGTTCCCATTCACCACATAGACCTGAGAAATACACGTCCCTCTTCTTAGCACAGAATTAACTGCACAGATGTATGGGTAAAATATCTATATGAAAATATAACGCTTCAGAAAGAAGAAAAAGTCCACTAATTCAAAAAACACCACACATAAAGTGGTTGATATTCTAAAGCAGTAGGCCTCCCCATCCATGCGCCCGTCCCCTTTCAGGACGCTGGACACATGGATTCCCATGGCAGGGGCGGGAGGGGGTGGTACTTTTTGAAGCGCCTGATTAGAGCCAGAGGCTCTAATAGGCCGCAAAACAGGGTGGGCTTGGGGCACAGAGAGTGAGCCTGGATCCCACTCAATTGTGTGACGAGAGCGAATTAATTTTAGCTATTTTCACACTAACCTATCTCCCCGCCAATCAGGAGGCAGGGCGTCAGACCTGTTTCCTGATTGGCCAAAGCGCCAGGCCACTCTATTGGATGCCTGGCGCTTAAGAAGAGGAGTGGACTCAGCGGAGGAGACACACACTGGAGCGGAGGTCGCCGCCGCTCTGATACACTCACTGCACTGAGAGGAGCTGCTGCCTGGCGGTAAGTGCTAGAAGGGTCTGTTAGAGCCGCGCGTGGGGGGGTTGGTGGGCACAGTGACTGCATATGATGTGCATAAGTGGCTGCATATACTGGGCACATGTGGCTGCATTTGACGGGCACAAGTGGCTGCATTTGATGGGCACAGTGGCTGCATTTGATGGCCACAAATGGCTGCATATGTTGGGCACAGTGGCTGCATATGATGGGCACAAGTAGCTGCATATGATGGGCACAATGGCTGCATATGATGGGCAGAGTGGCTGCGTTTGATGGGCACAGTGGCTGAATTTGATGGGCGCAGTGAGGCTGCAATTGATGGGCACAGTGAGGCTGCAATTGATGGGGGGGGCGTTTCAGTATTTTTCAGTATGTTTGCGCCCCCCCAAAAAAAATTTTGAGCACCAGCCACCACTGCTCTGAATACCCAGCATTTCTAAAGGTAAACTTAAAAAGCTGAACTTTTACTTGCACATGATTAAATGATTAAATTGAACACCACTTCATCAAGCAAAGTGACGTGAACATAAACGTTCCAAAGAGAACATGCTCTATACCTTTAGCAAATCAAACCCAAAATCCAGTAATGCCTACACGCTGCGTATATAGAAGTAGAAAATGTCAAATGAATAAAGTTGTGTTCACTTTGAATATTCTATAATGTGAAAAAGAAATAAAAAAGTGCAATTGCATTGTTGCTTATACATGACTCTATGATTAATGTGAACGCAGCATCACCTTATTCACTAAGTTAAGTAAATAAACACTCTTTTTGCAAAATGTAGGCAGGTATTCTGTATTTCTTTAGTAAAACAGCCTTCATATAATTTAATGTACATTGAAGGACTGCCATCGAGAATTAACATGCATAAGGAAGATCCCTCCCAACCAGGAGGGTTGACAACAGAAGCTGTTGTTTTCCTGCCTGCAGCAGAGCTACCACATGCTTTGATATATCACTACATAACGTGTAGCTATACTTTCTATGCATTGGCCCTGATTTACTAAGGTTTGTACATCAATCGTGCTTGAACTGTTACATTCTACCATAATCGGAGATTGTAAAAAACCCTGAATTTGTAAAAAAAACCTTAGTAATCCCTATAGTGGGAAGTATTGTAGTGCGTATGCACGTATCTTTGTGCACGTGACATGAGCAGACGTTCAAGCACCTAGCTGTAGTATAAGATTTAATATGCTGGTTATTGGAGTGGATATTCCAATGATCAATACCTGTGCATGCTCTACATATACAGTATATCAAAGCAAGTTAAAAATGTAACTTTAATGCTTTATTGTATGTGCATGTTGTAAAACTATATGTAACAATGGAACATCTGAGAAAAAATGTCTATGCTTATTTATATTTTTATGTATGGGTTACCTGGGGTGTCTGTAGGAAAATTCTTTATATAAGTGTTTGGCAACATGTGTGTAACAGTGTTTTATGAATATTTTTTTTACTGGAAGCAATGTAATTTCGTGATTTTATTTAATGATTTTCATATGTTGGTACCAAGTCCTGTAGTTTTTGTTAGGATCTTTTGTGGTATGTACCACCACTACCCCCGGGTGGAGGAGGGGATGGGGCCAATAGTGGTACAAGCAGCAAAATGGGATTTTAGGGGTTAAAACAGTTGGTAAGGAGGCAACATAACACCTCCTCATCACCTGTCAACCACCTCTCTGAAAAGCGAACTATTGGTGGTTGCTCTTCAGATAAGCCCTAAGGGAGGGAGGAAGCTAAGGGGCTCCTGAGGGAGTCCTGAGTTGTTCCCCCACCCCCTATGTTCTCACAGTTCACATTTCAGTCTTAGCATGGTGCCTGTTAGCAATGAAGGCAACTTCTGCATCTTCCCATCATGGGTCATGTGATATGTCACATGTGAAGGGGAGACAGGAAGAAGGCCAGTCTGCTCTCACTCCCCTGAAGCCCGTGCTGAAACTATGGTGAGTTCTCAGCGTCCGCTCCTTTCCACCCACAGCAGGCTGCTATGAGCATCACAGTGGTTAAGTGGTTTGAACTTCCGCTGAGCAGCACCAGGGTTATTGCTTGGAATCCCAACCACGGCACTACCTGCCTGAATTTTGCATGTTCTCCCTGTACCTGTGTGGGTTTCCTCCAGGTACTCAGGTTTCCTCCCACGCTCTAAAGACATGCTGGTAGGGTAATTTGCTCCTGTCTAAATTGGCCCTAGTATGTGTATGTATGAATGTGAGTTAGGGACCTTAGATTGTAAGCTCCTTGAGGACAGGGACTAATGTGAATGTACATAATATGTTAAGCGCTGCGTAAATTCTCATTGCTATATAAATACCTGTAATAAATAATAAATAAATATTGGAGGGAGGAAAGAGCAGAATCCTCCCTCCAGCAGCTATCAGGCCCTTGTTATTCTGATAGGAGTGATGCTGCAGTCACTCCTGCCAGTAAGGGGCAGGAAAAGCGGAGGAGCAAGAGAAGCTCCCAGGGGCATTGCTTAGGGCACCCCATGGCAAGCAGTAATGTGATGTGCTATGCACGCTGAAACATATGATAGAAGTGCCCATACTGTTAACAGTGGGGGGGGGGGGCTTAAGGTCATTGTTAAACAAAATATGAGCCTTGTTGTATCAATAAAATATATTCTGATTGCTGTGCCACAAGTGAGAGAGTGAGAGTCGTCATATAAACCTCAGCAAAAAAAAAAAAAAAACTGTCATTCCATATGTTTTTTTTCACACTTAAAATAGTCATAAAGCTAACACTGAACCTATCCTAAAGAAGAACTTAATTAAAGTAGTCAGGACCTCCTTAAAAACCAACAACTGTTGAGGCAATGAACACGGTGAAAAATACATAGAGTATACTGTATATAGTGCAGGAGTCTGTATGGCAGAGTTCAAAGGTCAGGGGAGTCACAAAGTGCAAAGGCCAGGAGTACATAGCACACAGAGATCTGCAGACAGTGTCGGGTCTAGGAATACATAACACAGATTGCAGAGGTTCAGGCTGTGTAAAATGCACAACGTACAAGGGTCTGGAGTTTGTAATGCATGGAATACAAGGGACGGGAGTGTGTACTGCATAATAGGGGTCAGGAGTACAAAATGAAAAGAGTGCAGGAGTCAGTGGTGTGTAACGGACAGTGTAGGGGCCAGAGACAAAATTCTCCCAACAAGCAAAACTCAACCCCCATTTAGGGAGAAATGCCCACAACCACACTCCCAGCACAAATCCTCTCCCCTCTTCTAGCATGACTCTTCTCTATCCCAATCTCCCCTCCCATCATGAATCTACTTCCTCTCTCAGCACAACCCCCAGCCCACATCCTCCTCCACCCCTCCAAATCCCTCCGCAGCACTAATCCCCCTCCAATTCCCCCTTCCAGCACAAATCTTCTCTCCCTTCCACCACAAAAAAAACCCCACCCCCCTACCAGCCATAATCCTCTCCCCTTCCCTACATAAACACTGTACCACAACCCCCACAAATGTCCCTTCTAGTACGAATCACCTTCCACCCAGCACAATCCACCCCATACCCCCCTTCCAGCACAAATTCTCCACTCCAATTCCCCCTCCACAAATCTTCTTCCCCTTCTAGCACAAATCCCCCATTCCCTCTCCCCCATCCTTCTTTGCAGCATAAATCCCCTTCACTTCCCCCTTCACTTCCCAGTGTCAGTGATCACTGACACGATCACTGACACTGCAGAAGCCCTGCCCCCTCAATGTTAGCACAGTGAATTGGAGACTTGTGACCCTTCTGCCCCCGCTTGTCCCATCCCTGGCAAATCTAGATATGCAAGATAATTAGTTCACAAAAATGACATAAATCAGCGGATCCACTCATGAGGATGTCATCTTCTTGCAGGAAGGGGAGGAGCTACACATAGCGAAGTTCCCACTAGCGGAGTTCCCACTACATATCTGAGCAATTTATACTTTAGTGCTGGGAGAAAGCACTATTTCTTTTGAGTATGCTTAGTTGTTACTTGCTTTTTAATACATTTTGATTAAATGGCCTTATACAATTATGGACTTCTTTTCTGCCTAATTTATCTCAATGTGGATACATGTTTGTCCTGTGATGGGTAGACCAGGATTAAGGACAAGTGTTAGACCCAATTATTTACTTGACTGGTTCTGTTTTAGAATTATTTACCATCTTAAAGATTGTGAACCGTTTTTACTTTTTGTGAACTTTCCTTTGTGTGAAGGGAGACTAATCATCTTATAAATAAGGATTTGCACATACTTGTTTGTGTATGTGCATATTATATGCATTGCTTTTGGCATTGCCAGACTGTTTGCACTATTTTTAGTGACATTTAGGGGGGATTTACTAAAGTTGGAGCGGCCAGAATCTGGTGAAGCAGTACATAGCAACCAGTCAGCTTCTAACTCCAGCTCAATTCAATTCAATCAATTAAGCTTTGATAATAAGGCTGGGTTCACACTAATGCGACATATGCTCTGACTTTGGGAGCACATGTTGCATGAAGTGTACAAATAAACGGTTCACTTTGAGAGCCGTCTTAACTGGTCCGACACAAGTCGGTCTGACTTTGAAAAAGGTTCCTGCACTACTTTGGTTCGACTTTGGTCCATTTTCAGCCCATCCAATATCATTGAAGTCGGATCAAAGTCGGATCCTCGTCCTAACGATTTGACTTGTGTCATCCGACATGGTGATTACAGCAGCAGGAAAAGGAATGTATGTCACTCTGGGATTGTTTTGATTGGTGAAAGGACAGGTCGGACTGTCTCAAAGTCAGAGCAAAATTGTATCCTGTTCATTCAAATCGGATGGAAGTAGGATCGATGTAGGACCAATGTCGCAGGGCAAAGCTGGATCGACACTTGTACAACAGTTGTGTCATATCAGTGTAAACCTGGTCTAAAATCTAGAAGCTAATTGGTTACTATGCACAGCTGCACCAGAATATGCTTGCTCCAGTTTTAGTAAATTCCCCCCCCTCAGTATCATTATAATTGTCATGTGTACATTTGTTATATTGATAGCGTTAAGTGCTGAGTGATCAAAGTTTAGATTGTAAGTTTTTGGTTGTTTTTTAAACAGTCACTGGTTTAGCACTGATAGCACTTTATTTTTAGCAGGGATTTTTATATTTGATCTTTATATTTGTGTGTTAAATTTATTTATAGCACTAAACCCTGTGTCACACAGAGAGAGATCTTGCACTTAGCCTGCAGTAAGAAATCATTAACAATTGCAGTTCCTAATTAATATTGGTACATTGAGTAAAGCTGTGGGCAAGCAAAGAATAAATGCCTCGGCTGCTTTTTAATTCAAGTCCAGTATTTTAAAAAATAGTATGTCAGAGAAAACATAAAACGGTATAAAACGGCAAGTAGTTTTATGAGTACTGAAACAAACACATTTCCAAAGCAATGATGTTATGGATATATTAAGAAAGGAAATATTGATTAGCCATTCACTTATATAGCACATAGTCTGTGTTTCAATTACCACATAGCATTGTTTGAAGTATGTACTGGTATTAATAAGGGAATTGAACAATAGTTTCTCAAGAGAAAATTCATACATCCCTTCATTGCCTCAGTAGATCTAGAATGCCTAGGGCAAAATAAAAGTAAGATTGCAGAAAATGACTCTTGTAAATGTTTCTTGCTAGCACAAAAACAAGTATTTTCTGGTGCAAAACAAGAAAATGGAACAATTTCAGAAGCATATACCTGACCTGCATTTTCAACTCCAGTTTTGTTGAGGAAAAAAGTCCTCTAGGTCAATTACTAGACTTTTGGAAAACTTTATTTTACTTACGTTTGATTTGTAGTTACTGATGCAGGTCCTAAAAGTGGATTTTCTGAAACTGACTGCTATATGGGAGAGTCTGCCTTTACTATAATCACATCCTACTTTGCACTGTTTCTATGCCACCATAGATGAACGTTCTACTTCAAGGGATGTCTCTTTCTTATCTGACCTATACACCGGTCTGAAAAGAGCAGAGAGAAAGCAATGGCTGCAAGTAATATACAGTTGAAGTTTTTGGCAGTAGTTATGGCCAACAGCAGATTTAATATGGAGAGATACAAAATATCTTATGTAGAATATACAGTATCTCACAAAAGTGAGTACACCCCTCACATTTTTGTAAATATTTTATTATATCTTTTCATGTGACAACACTGAAGAAATGACACTTTGCTACAATGTAAAGTGGTGAGTGTACAGCTTGTATAACAGTGTAAAGGTGCTGTCCCCTCAAAATAGCTCAACACACAGCCATTAATTTCTAAACCGCTGGCAACAAAAGTGAGTACACCCCTAAGTGGAAATGTCCAAATTGGGCCCAAAGTGTCAATATTTTGTGTGGCCACCATTATTTTCCAGCACTGCCTTAACCCTCTTGGACATGGAGTTCACCAGAGCTTCCCAGGTTGCCACTGGAGTCCTCTTCCACTCCTCCATGATGACATCATGGAGCTGGTGGATGTTAGAGACCTTGCGCTCCTCCCTCTTCCATTTGAGGATGCCCCACAGATGCTCAATAGGGTTTAGGTCTGGATACATGCTTGGTCAGTCCAACACCTTTACCCTCAGCTTCTTTAGCAAGGCAGTGGTTGTCTTGGAGGTGTATTTGGGGTCATTGTCATGTTGGAATACTGCCCTGCGGCCCAGTCTCCGAAGGGAGGGGGTCATGCTCTGCTTCAGTATGTCACAGTACATGTTGGCATTCATGGTTCCCTCAATGAACTGTAGCTCCACTCATGCAGCTGCAGACCAGGACACTCCCACCACTATGCTTGACTGTAGGCAAGACACACTTGTCTTTGTAGTCCTCACCTGGTTGCCACCACACATGCTTGACACCATCTGAACCAAATAAGTTTTTCTTGGTCTCATCAGACCACAGGACATGGTTCCAGTAACACATGTCCTTAGTCTGCTTGTCTTCAGCAAACTGTTTGCAGGCTTTCTTGTGCATCATCTTTAGAAGATGCTTCCTTCTGGGACGGCAGCCATGCAGACCAATTTGATGCAGTGTGTGGCGTATGGTCTGAGCACTGACAGGCTGACCCCCTACCCCTTCAACCTCTGCAGCAATGCTGGCAGCACTCATACATCTATTTTCCAAAGACAACCTCTGGATATGACGCTGAGCACACGCACTCAACTTCTTTGGTCGAACCATGGCAAGGCCTGTTCTGAGTGGAACCTGTCCTGTTAAAGCGCTGTATGGTCTTGGCCACCGTGCTGCAGCTCAGTTTCAGGGTCTTGCCAGTCTTCTTGTAGCCTAGGCCATCTTTATGTAGGGCAACAATTCTTTTTTCCAGATCCTCAGAGAGTTGTTTGCCATGAGGTGCCATGTTGAGCTTCCAGTGACCAATATGAGAGAGTGAGAGCGACAACACCAAATTTAACACACCTGCTCCCCATTAATACCTGAGACCTTGTAACACTAATGAGTCACATGACACCGGGAGGGAAAATGGCTAATTGGACATTTTCACTTAAGGGTGTACTCACTTTTGGTTGCCAGCGGTTTAGACATTAATGACTGTGTGTTGAGTTATTTTGAGAGGACAGCACATTTACACTGTTATACAAGCTGTACACTCACTACTTTACATTGTAGCAAAGTGTCATTTCTTCAGTGTTGTCACATGAGAAGATATAATAAAACATTTTAAAAAATGTGAGGGGTGTACTCACTTTTGTGATATCATATATATATATATATATATATATATATATATATATATATATATATATATATATATATATATATATATACATATATATGTGTGTATGTATGTATATATATCTATGTATATATCTAGATCTATATATATAGATCTATATATATCTATATATATATAGATATATATAGATATAGATAGATAGATAGATAGATAGATAGATAGATAGATAGATAGATAGATAGATAGATAGATAGATAGATAGATAGATAGATAGATAGATTATTATTATTTTTTTGTAATTTATTATAAAAAAGGAATTCATCACAGGTGTTTATTGTGAAGTATCAAAGTACAAAAAGTTATTGAAAAAACAGGAAACAGAATGGTATGCAGGTAACAAAACGTTGACTATACTTATCTTTTTTTCTTAATGTAGGGAAAGATAAAGGTTACAGGGTGCTGCATTTAAAACCAATCATCATGTGCATTATAGTGGTGTAATGAATCCAGGCCTAAAGAACAAATGATAATAGGTCTGTGGTAGGGACATTATAGTGTCCCTGATTGTACATAATACATCACAACTAGGAAGACTAGTCAATCAATACATTTTATATAATTTTTTTATGAAAAATTATAATTTTAAATAAGTAGGCTGCTTACTGTATAACTTTTCTTTCCAGCTTCTGCACTGTTACTTCACATTAAAATGCTCATGATTTACTTTTTTATTTTAATTTCTTTAGGCCCAGAAATCATGGATCGAAAGAGTATTTCACAAGAGAGAATGCGTGCACATTATACCCAGCACCAAAGACCCCCATAGGTAAGTAATGCTATATAAAAAAAAAGGGAAGATCTGTCACACAAGAGTTTTAGTCTTTTTTTCTACTGAAGGAAAGGCTTCTGATGTCTTCCCTCTGTCCATAATCCCTAAGTCTTGTTTTCACATGCCAGTACTAAAAGCTTAAGACTGACAAGCCTTACAGAGATTCTCCAATAAAATACTTATATTTTACTCCAATATGTATGATATGGGAGACACATCTTCATCTATTTCCAGTAGGATGACACAGCTATATATTCTACATAGAACATATAGGACACCCAAGTGGTTACATTAAATCAGAAATAGAGACTCTCTTCTTTGTCTTCGATGTCTTGAGAGTTAGGCGATCTAATGCCTATGTTGTTTCATTTATTTGAGGTAAATATCTCTTTAATCTTGGCTAATAACTGCCTTCTGTTTTTGGCAAGAAAATTAGTGGCAAGAAAATGGCTTTCACCAGCTCCTCCCACAGTGGATGATTGGATTAAATTGGATGTAAACCCAATGTCATCTGTTCTAAACTACTGCCATAAGGGTTATCTATAAGGATATACATGCCTCCTGCATGTATCTTTACCTGTCAAATGTCTCCCCACTGTCTGTCTGTTATGAGATCCGAAAAACTGCAAATTCTGTGGGTGAGTCTGTTGTCTGGAGCTCGGTGGGTGGAGTCGTGATGTCAGTAGACTCCCCGCCCACCTCTACACTCCCCTTGTCAATATGCATTTTCTCCTGTGTATTTCTAACACTGAACTTCTGCTATGATCTCTAACATCCAGTGAAAAGACAGGAAAGTAACCACATGACTTCAGCATGCCAAATCATGCGGAGGTGTGGAACAGCCAATCCTTGCAGAGCTGCTGAAGAAAGGAGTGGGGGAGGGAATTTAAAAAAATAATGCATGTCTTAGGCTAGTGCACGAGATGTAAATCACCTGTCACTCACAGCAAGGGGGAGGATTTGACAAAGTTTTTCTCAGTTTGTCAAGATTTATCTCGCTGAACAATAAAAGAGGATTGCTCAGAGATGGATTAACTCTTTGTGGCAAGACTGGGCTCAAATGATAGGAAATCTTATACTCTTCATTATGACATTAAAAAAAAAAAATCGTGTTTACATCCACTTTAACCGGTTCCCGACCGGCTCCTGTAGATATACGTCAGCAGAATGGCATGGCTGTGCAAAGTAACGTACTCGTATGTTACTTTGAATTTGCCATCGTGTGCGCGTGCCTGTCGCGATCTCCGTGAGTCGGGTCGCGGGTCCCACGGACTCAATCGCCACGGGGATACCCGCGATCGCCTCACGGAGAGGACGAATGGGGAGATGCCGTTGTAAACAGCATCTCCCCATTCTGCCTAGTGACAGTGTCACTGATCTCTGCTTCCTGTCATCGCGAGCAGAGATCAGTGTAGTGACACACACAGCCCATCCCCCCTACACTTAGAATCACTCCCCTAGGACATACTTAACCCCTCCCTGCCCCCTAGTGGTTAACCCCTTCACTGCCAGTGTCATTTACACAGGAATCAGTGCATTTTTATAGCACTGATTGCTGTATAAATGACAATGGTCCCAAAAATGTGTCAAAAATGTCCGATGTGTCCGCCATAATGTCGCAGTCCTGATAAAAATCGCTGATCGCCACCATTACTAGGAAAAAAAGTTATTATTAAAAATGACATAAAACTATCCCCTATTTTGTAAATGCTATAACTTTTGCGCAAACCAATCAATAAACGCTTATTGCGATTTTTTTTTACCAAAAATATGTAGAAGAATACGTATCAGCCTAAACTGAGGAAAAAATGTTTTTTTTTATATTTTTTGGGGGGATATTTATTATAGCAAAAAGTAAAAAATAATGCGATTTTTTTCAAAATTGCCGCTCTTATTTTGTTTATAGCGCAAAAAATAAAAATTGCAGAGGTGATCAAATACCACCAAAAGAATTCTATTTGTGGGAAAAAAAGAGCGTCAATTTTGTTTCAGAGCCACATCGCAATTGTCAGTTAAAGCGACGCAGTGCCGCATCACAAAAAGTGCTCTGGTCAGGAAGGGGGTAAATCCTTCAGGGGCTGAAGTGGTTAAGGAAGTAAATACTTCTCTCGATTGGGAAAAATTGATGTATCAAAGAAGAGGATGCCCTAATAAGTTTGAAAAAATGTGACTTGCATGGGCAAATGCAACCTCAGGTTGTCCCATAGGAATTTATCCAAGATAGGCTACTATGGTAATAGTTTATATATTTATATTTTGAGCAACTCTGTAGTGAGTTATATTTATATATAAGGCTTATGTTATAGCGTAAGAGTACTACCTGCTGAACAAGCTGAGATTGGTGTTTGTTTTATAGTCATATGACTATTATATGACTTACTTACTTACTATTAATTATAATACTTACAGGCTTTTGTATTATTGTGTAAGAAAAGGTTCATCAATAAAAATTATTAATCTCGAAGACAGTCAACACACATGTAGTTTCTAGGTAAGCAAATTACCAATACAGTTGATTTTCAATCGTCATCAGGGAGCTGCAAAGCTGAGCTTGGAAGTATCAGAGTGATATTTCTGATTAACAAGGTGTGTGTATTACAATAATGGCTGACTAAAAAGACAAATCCTTCGGCAGGTAAAACAGTATATGCATTACATCCATAGATAGTGTTTGCAAACTACTACAGAAACCCACGCAAGTGACTAGTCTCAGATGATACACAGATATGAAAAAAATCCTATTACATCACTTGTACCTGTTTATCTACAGCCCTCTATCCCTTAAGAGCCCCTTAAATCACACAATTTACACAGAATTGCTGAGCTCCAGAAGGCAGGGGTGGGGATCTGAAGCCTCACACTGAACAGCACAGAGCAGGGAGCTGAGTGTTATCTGAGAGTGGGGTGGAGGGAATGGACACCCCCCCCCCCCCCCACTACACAATCTAATAGGTAAACATGTACAGCTGAGGCAATCAATTACCTTCTGTGTGATGGAGGGGGGTGCTGTTGTTTCCCGGGATTTTATGTGGCATAACCTATCAAACTCATGCAGATAGCAGAGGGAGGAAATAACAGATAAGAACTACTCTAGGTGCTTTGGACTGAGGGAAAAAAACACTATAGAAGGATATGCTTTGTTTGTTTTTTATTTCTGAGGTTTACAACCATTTTAAATGCATTTACTATGATCATCAACACATGCTCAAATATTCTGTATTAAAATAAACAAAGTAATATTAAAAAAAAAGTGCTGTAATTTTAGCAAGCGAATTAATTTTGCTACATTTGACTGGCAATTCTGATATAATGAACTATTCTGATTCAGTAGGAGATCCAATTATTACAAATGAAATGGAGTTTTGTCAAGTTGACATCTGTGCTATGTATTCCACAAGCATGAACTTTTGTTAAACATTTAGTCTATTTTTGCAGCTAATATGTAACATGTTTTTTGGCTGGTCGGCTGAATTTATCAAAAGGCAGGTGTAAAAAAAAAAAACAATAGGAACTTCATCACGAAGGTATTTTTTTTCTAAGTGAGAAATTCCCGGATTGTAGCCCTCCAAATGTGCCTTACTTATAACAACTGAAATGCTGATAGGTAACTAGATGTGCCAACTTGACAGGCAAGAGCATATTCAGTAAAAGGTTTGAGGTTATGATAGACAGGACTTGGGCAAATTCATAATGCAGGCATAATTCAAGGAGATGGCAGATGATGAAGCTTCATCTAAAAGACAAGCCAGACGTGTAAAAATATAGAATGTAAAAAATAAAGAGCAAGATACCAACCCTCCATAAGGACCAGGACCCAAGCACTGTATCAATGCTGTTCCACTGCTCTAGGCATTTTTTTTTTGCTGCCAATGATGTCACAGACATGATTTTCCTGTGCTGCAGTATACAAATACAGATACAGATACTTGATGTCTGAGGCCCCTTTTACACCAGTGGACCGATCGGGTCTGCCTGTCAGTTTTTCAGGCGGACCAGATCGGACCACCCATTGTTCTCTATGGGGCGGCAGATGTCAGCGGACATGCATCCGCTGTCACCCGCCAGCATCCGATTGAATCCTGCCTGCTAGAAACAGACAGATGGGGATACGATTGTCATCTGTCCAGCGGATTGGACCAAATGACAATCGGATGCAAATGGACATGCAGTCTGTTTCCATCTGACCGCCCCATAGAAAGCATCAGGCTGTGTCCATGCCTGCTTTGCATAGTGGAGGGGACATGGACCTGTTATCCATCTGCGCAGGCGGATCCGCTTGGACAGATTCCACCCCATGTGAAAGGGGCCCAAGGCTTCATGTACACTAGCCTACATTTACCGCTGCTGTGGGACACAGAACGCAAAACACAGCCAGCGGTCAAAGCGTTCCTATCCTGAATGCATAATTTCCGTTAAAGCTCACCTAAACGCAGCAGCTCCTAAACTCGGCTAAAAGCCTATGTGTACATGGACACACAGGCTTTTATGGAGCTAAGTTTAGGAGCTTTGGCCAAAAATGCCAAAAGCCTAAACAAGTTTGGGGCCATTGCTGTCTTCCTTCTCAAAATGCTAGTTGTCTTGCTCCAAACATTTAGGCCTCATGCACACAGGATGTTTTTACAGCTGCTCCTATAGGTGTCTGATGTTTTTTTTTTCCTACTTCTAAACGCCCCTCCATGTTAGCCTATGTGTCCATGCACAAATAGGCTTTTAGTAGCGTTTAGTGGTAGGAGCTTTTAGAGACTTTTGGAGGCAGGAAGAACAACCGACTGCCAGTGCGTCCAGGAGCAGCAGAGTTTAGGCAGAAAAAATGCTTGACACTACTAAATGCTGTTAAACATGCCTAAAAGCTAGTGCTTGAGTATTAATTAAGAATTGAGAATAAATTATTTATTCTGGCCAATGAAATGAATTAAGGCACAATCGCTTGACGCCGGTAAAAGCTCCTAAAAGCTTGTAAAAGCTTTAGACCGGGGGTCCCAGACTGGCGACCATCCAGCTGTTGCAGAGCTACAAGTCCCATCATTTCTCTGCCTGTGGAAGTCATGCTTGTAACTGTCAGCCTTGCAATGCCTCATGGGACTTGTGCTTCCGCAACAGCTAGAGGGCTGCCAGTTTGAGACGCCTGCTTTAGACACTTTTAGGCCTCATACACACAGGATGTTTAAAAAACGCCAGCGCTGCTGCCAGGAAAAAGCAGCGTTAAAAACGCATTTTTGAATAGGATTTATGGGTATTTTTTCATGTTTTTGGCTTTTCTTTAGGAAAAACACTCACTATAATGTAAAAACGTGTTTAGCAGCATTTAGCCACGTTTAGCAGCATTTTTGGGCGTTTTTCTTTTTTACAGCTCAACAGCCTCTGCTCCTGGATGCACAGTCAGCTGATTATTCCATTTATTCACTAAGCTCTGGGGAAAATTTCCTTGCAAAGTTAAGTCTATTTGCATTTAGTAAACCAACCCCACAGAATCAGCATGACAAATAGTTAACAAAAAGATATTAGGGATGACAGAATTCATATTTCTTTAGTACATGTTTTCTTTAAATATGACATCTTATTGACAATTTAGCATGTAAGCAAAGTAAATTAATTTTGGAACTCCATCTCTCATAGTTCCTGATGAAAACCAATGTGTTTTGTTGATGGCTGACTTTTTGTGGCATTCCAGAACCAAAAAATGATCCTAGGAGTCCAGCTTCAGATTCTGTCGATCAATAAACTAAGCATAGCAACTGTCCAACTCTGGCTGAATCCTCTTTGCAATCTTGTAGAGAATCTAGAAAGAAACATGTGTCCCAACACTGCAGAAGTAGTCCAAGTGAGACCATTGCAGGGAGCTGTAGGTCCTGAATATTAGAAGACCAACTTGTGAGTTAAAGTGCATCAAAAGCATTTTTAATATAGTAGGGAGGAGACAGAGAATGTATTAAATGTTCATTGCTATATCCATGTCCCTACTCTGGAAATTCATCCTCCCTTTTTGTCCTGTAATCAATGTCACCAATTTAGAAAGTGACAGGAGATCCAAAATTTTACTGTTGTTATTGGAAAATGAGGTGAGTGAGGATCTTCCAATAGAGACACCTGCGGTCCACCAAATTTCCAATTGGCTTTGGCTAAATAACAATACAAATCTAAAATCCAATAAGCTGTTATCAAAACTGCAGCATGAATGAGAACATCTGTGTTGTCATGAATCTGCATTATCTTAATACAAAGTATTTGGAAAAGGGCAAAAATGAAGTTTAATCCAAGTACAAACAAACAAAACATTGAATCTGATATCTTGCCTACTACTCTGCATAGTGTGAATGCATTACACAGCACTGACAGTGTCCTGGGAAACATGATCATCTTTTTTTCATTCTGCAGAATGCTGTGCTGTCATTGTAAAACACTAAGTGTATTGTTTTATTCGTACTGTAGGTGTTGTTGTGGGCGGCTCATAGGCCAGCATGTTGGGCTGACTCCAAGCATATCAATCATCCAAAATGAAAAGAATGAAGGCAGACTGGGGCGTAATGATGTTCAGTCAGAGAAGTGGTCAATCGGAAAACATACACAGCTGAGCCCCACTGACGCCTTTGGCACCATTGAATTCCAAGGAGGGGGGCACTCCAATAAGGCTATGGTACATTTGCATTATTTGTTCTTGAATTTCTCTGCATAGTGACAATCTTCCTGCACAAATTCACCTTATCCTGTTGTACATTATGATTAACACTATGCATATTTAATATTCATAAGATGTTTAGAACTACAGCGATTAAGAAATTAAGTAATATTGTCTTCACAAAAGCTGCACATCCAGAAGCATAACAATCAACCACTGGCACCTCTACTATAACCAAATCTAGGAAGGTGAATGTATGTGGATTTGACCAAATTATAATAATAATATATAACTCCAGATATCTTCAAAATAGATCATTGATAGGCAAAAGGGTCATATTGAACCAGTGGTGGCCCCTCCATTGGGGGCGCAGGGGCGCCACCCCCCTAATCCATGCACCCGGCCCATAATCTACATGCAAGGAGCCAGACGCATGGATTTGAATAGGGGTTTTTTAAGCACATGATTAGAGCCTGAGGCTCTAATTGGCTTCAAAAAAGGGCGGGCTCGGGCCGCAGAGCACTGCGCCCTGAGCCCACCCAGTTGTGTGACAATAGCGAATTAATTTTCTCTATTGCCTTCCTGATTCTCCTCTCGGCCAATCAGGAAGCGGCTCCTGAGACCCTATTCGCCAGGAAGTCTTAAGACTCCCAGCTAATCGGGTCTCAGGAAGACCCACTTACTATTCAGCCGGGAGAAGAAGCAACGTCCCCCGGCACTTCCCTGGAGCAAGGCATCGGTCTCTTAAGAAAAGACCACTGATCACCGCCATTCGTCTCTCGCCGGTGGGGGGGCAGGTTTGTTTGCCGCCCCTCCAAAATATTTAGCACCAACCGCCACTGTAATGAACATATTCTTCTCAAATTTAGACTATGTATAAAGCTTTGGTAATCCCTATAGGGTGGACTTACAGACTCATTAGCTATATATTCTTATTTTGTTACATACAGCGTCCACCCCACGGGGATTAATATCAAAAGATAAACTAGTCCAAGAAGACGTAAAATGGAAACATTTAAACATTATGAAACAGACAAGTCTTAGTTCTTTGCTCATACGCCTTGATTACCAAAAAACAAAATTCGATAAGGTTTATATGCTACAATTCATTTACTAAAGGAGCAGAGGCAATTCACTTAGTAAGGTTAAGGTGAATATTCTCTTTGCAAAGTGAAAGGTGGAAAATAAGATAAATCATGTGCATGTTTTTATTTCTTTTGCACAGGGTGATCACAGGTCCACCATATTTGCCAACATTGATTTTGCAATTTGAACATACACTTTGTCAAGTAAAAATCCTTTAGCAAATGAGTCCCACTACGCACAGTCATGTCTACCATGGCTGGCAAATCTTTATAAATTATGGCCAGAGCATTTAATGCATGTATATACAACCATGCATTACATTAAGCAGCTTTCAACAGAAATAAATAATTCTGCCCAAATTCTGGCTTCAAGCAATAAACTTGATAAATGTTTTACATGAGGCAGGATTTTAGGCATCATAGTTCAACTTACACTGCTTAGGCACATATGTATACAGCCCACTTCAGCTATAGTGACCTTAATACTCATCGTTACAGCTGTTACCTAAACAAATACTAATGTGCAGTATGTGCCTATTTACAGATTTACAACTCAATGGCATTTTTCAGTTGTCATGGGAATGTCCAATCTGATTTTTATCCCTATATGTAAGGATAAGAAGGAATTTAACCCTCCTTCAGCTTCTGGGTATATATGTTTATATCCTAATATTAAATACTATCTGTGAAATTAACATTCTTGTAGCCTGAGCTAATTACATCTTGAGAATATTATATTATTTTAGAAGATTTCCTACCAATGTATAAATTTAATCCAATGTTATATTGACATATATTATTTACAAACAATGCTTGAGACAAAAGATTTAATACAGAGCTGGGTTATGTGGTAACACATTTCCATACCCTTTTTTACCCATTTTCTGAAAATGCATGTAATATATTTATGTAATTATTCATACTACTTCTTCATTTGTTTCTGCCTGTCTACAGTATGTGCGTGTTTCGTTTGACACCAAGCCTGACCTGCTGCTGCATCTCATGACGAAAGAGTGGCAGCTAGAACTGCCAAAGCTCCTCATATCTGTTCACGGAGGCCTCCAAAACTTTGAGCTCCAGCCAAAACTGAAACAGGTCTTTGGGAAAGGCCTAATCAAAGCTGCCATGACAACAGGAGCTTGGATATTCACTGGTGGAGTCAACACTGGTAAAAAAAAATAAAAAATAAAATAAAAACTCACTATATGGTATACTCCTCCCTTAACCTCCTAAAGTCCAAGAGAAAATGCCCCCCCCCCCAAGAAAAAAACATTCCTGTACCAGGCTATATATCTACTATTATGGCAAGGTCACTATATTAAAAATGTGCATGGTCTTGCAACTGCAGGAGTGTGCCGGAACATGAGTGCCTAACCATAAGCACTGCCCTTCTGATTGCCTGTATTTTCCTCTTTCTTTCTCTCTATGATCTCATGATCACTGGAAGTCAAACATGTTGACTTTAATCTTCTGATCACCTTTGATAAACCAGTGTTGCCTAAACACTATTTTGTCATAAAATATATATCATTGTCTGTTGGGCTTAAGAAGCTGAGAGAGAGAGACCAACCACTGAACCGTGCCTGAGCACTTTGTAACTGATGGTTAAACAATTTATAAAGACAGAGAAAAAAAGGAAAATTACGCCAGGGGTTGATTTACTAAAACTAGAGAGTGCAAAATCTGGCGTAGCTCTGCTTTAGAAATCAATGAGCTTCGAGATTTTTTTTTTTTTTTGTAAAGCTTAGTTGAACAAGCTGAAGTTAGAAGATGATTGGTATCCATACACAGCTGCACCAGATTTTGCACTCTCCAGTTTTAGTAAATCAACCCCATTGCATTTTAACCTGAATTATACCAGTAACAATGGCACAAACTGATGCCAGTCTTGAAGGAATTAGGCACAATGCACATTTTCAATATCATAGATGGCTGTCATGAAAATCAAAATTATTTGTCATATATCTATCAATTGTTGAAGCTCAACTCCAGGTACACAGCAATGTAAAAAAATACTTTATTTGGTAAAATATAAGTAATCTGGGACACCCAAACAAACCCAGCAGAATGCTTATGTATCCCTGCTAAAGCCTTAGTCGTAGCACAGCAGTGTACACCTTTAAAACACATATGTGCATTGTTGTTTTACCACACTGCACAGCCAGACAAATCATAATGCCACTAATTCCTGGTTTAGATTTAAAGCTCTATATTACCTGCAATATGCTCTTTGGACAAAAAAACAGCACTGTGATGACACTGATCTGTTGTTGAGCAGTAGGCTGGAAGCAGAGAGGTGACACAGGAAGATGCAAAGCTGAATCAAAAAGTAGTGGTGTCCATCCTTGCTTTTCAGTGTAACAAAATTACTTGAATCACAGGACTGGATAAACAGATTTACCATTTCTTTGACAGGATTCCTTATATGTATTCAACTGTACGTTTATCCTGGAGCTCTACTTTAAATTATGGCATAAAATAATAAAAATCAAACATAATAAAAGCACACATGTCCTGCATTATCGGTATCAGATTTAGTAATATGTATATTAATTGTTTAAAATAATATAACTGCACGCTGTGGCAAGTAAGCAAAAGGTGAAAGGTGAAAGTGAAAGGACATTTTAATTACAGTGGCATATCCCACTTTTACCCTCAGACATGTTTTATGGAGTTGAGTTGAATACATAATTTCATTACTATTTTTTGTTTAGGTATTAGCACTAACAGTATTGCACATCTGGATAGTTTCTATTTAGAAAAATGCTTGGCCTGCGTTATCTGCGCTTATCAAACTAAAGTATAAATGATGGTCAAAGTACACATCTCATGGGAGCTGCCATTACAAAAATCTGAGTGAGTTGAAGCTAAATCATAAGCACGACAAACAGGAAACTAGCAATCTCACAAGGATAGATCATCAATGGCAAGCAATATAATTCTCTAATGGCATGTTTATTTTAAAAGTGTTTCTAAAGTCAGTTTTGGATAGAATGTGAAAGTGTTACAACTCTTCAGGTTTTTATTGGTCACTGAAACAGAAAGGGATGGGAAATCTAAAATTTTTGAATTGTCGCAAAAGCAGAAATAAATGGAAAATCATCCAATGGGGATATCTGCTCTGATATTTACTATTTAAGAGGTAATTTCCACTTACCTTATAAATATTTTCTTCCACTTCTTGTTGTGTTTTTGGGAAGAAGGGAAGAAAATCTCCTCAATGGGATGTGTAGTCTTCAATACTCTATTTAAACAAAATATAAAAAAAAAGAAAAAACAACACTTTAGCTTTTTGTGTATTTTAAAATAGAAAATAGTGTTATTTTCAGGTCAGTCCTAGACAGAACTGTTTAAAAGAATGTTTAAACAGTAATTTTAAATTTAAAAAAGTATACAAGGTAGTAATTTTATTGACGATAGACAACAAACAGCTTGCATTATATTTTCAAAGCAGTGTAATAAATTGTATAAGAGATATGGCATTAGATAAAAGTTCAGAATGTTCCAGTTATGTTACTTACAATATATTATGTGATTTAACATGAATACAATTTTATAGGTGTCATTCGTCATGTTGGTGATGCTTTAAAAGATCATGCATCAAAATCTAGAGGAAAGATCTGCACAATTGGTATTGCCCCTTGGGGAATAGTAGAAAATCAAGAGGACCTTATTGGCAAAGACGTAAGTTATCTTTTTGCTATGATGTTCTTATAATTACACATCATAATCTGCAATTAGTTTCCCGATGCTGTACTTATACACATGTTAATGTAAAACCAATTGCTGGAGTCTACCAATTAAAATAATTCATCATCACAAATCAGTGCTTAAATCACATGTACATTACAAAGAATATGCCAGCTTTTCAATTATTTGATTACAAACCTACCATATTATTGCCAAAAGAAGTATAAGTTACTGAAGGAATGCTGAAGAATTTCTTACAATAGAGAGTGTAGGGAGAGCAAGAGTGCCACATCACAGGTTTAGGAGCTCAAAAGCATTTATTTATCATAGAAGGCATTGATCCCAGAGTGGGGCTGGTCAGCATTTGAAGCCCAGATGAAGGGGGAACATTGTTAACCGCCCAAATGCATTGACTTTTAGCATTAGATATGATTGAACTTTAAACTGTGGTTTGGTGCCCTTGTTTTTTTCCTATATACTTATCTGTGTTCATGTAAGGTGCCTTTGAGGGACCTTTGTTTTTTAGCCCCACCCAACAATAGTCATTGTAGTCTTCAGTATACACTTATCCACACAATAAGGAAAACCAACTCTGGATCAAGCATCGCCAACTCCTATTAGGTTATACGTTATAATAACCTGCAGTACATGATTTATAATATTTGTCTTGATCACAATGTACACCTCTTTCCACTGGCTGTACACATGGGATGGGCTTTAACACTGAGCATCTACATACGGTATATGTGTCCATAGGCACAGCTTTCCTGTGCTGAGAGCATGATCACTGCACTCACAGCACAGTAACTAACATGTCATGGGTAGCTATTGATGCATACTTGTGATCGGGATCTTCTAATCATATGACCGCTGTGACAGCCAATCAGAGCAGTTACAATATCTGAAAGCCAGCCTCTGTCTCCAAGCATTTTAAGGCCTCTTAAAGGGTCAAGGGGCAGTGGCAGCAAGGGGTTAAAGCAAACCTATGGATTTTGCTAATTCTTGGAACCTTAAAGCTCACCATAGATCCTACAATCTGTATGATATACTTCATATCTGTCAACAACTATGTAATTAATGGCCCTATCTTAATAATCACAGTCTGAATGCATTTATTTGACAGGTTTCACACTGCAGTTTTTTTTATAAAGATCAAATAGATGTTGTACATTTAGATTGTAACAAGTGTTCAGTTTTAGAGCAGACATTTCCACGTGTGGATGTGCAGAACCCCCAAGACACCAGAGACCTCTATTTTACAATCTGAGATGAAAACTTGCACTGCCTGCACCTTTATAATAGGCAGGAGGATTAACACATTGCATTTAAAGGGACATTACAGAAGTACAGAGGTTGGAGGAGATAGCCAGAGTATGAGCATGCTAGATCAATTTGTATTTCTTTTCTGTTTATGTTCAGCTTGTTGAAATAATCACACAAACATTTTCTTTATTATTATTTCTGATATTTTTCCAATAAATTATGTGAAGAATTACTTCCATTATCCAAGCATGTAAAAAGAAATTGCCTGTTTACTTATTTCATCTGCAAATGATTGGATAATTGAAGCAAATATTCACACATTTATTGTGTGAAAATTCTCAATTCCTTTAATAAATCAGCCTATTTATGTTAATAGATGGATGCAATGTGTTTTCAGG